>NC_058041.1:2828081-2960581 GCF_019176455.1 Solea senegalensis
ACATACTAACCCATGACATTTTTGTCAAATTTTGGACGACTACTTATCTATGACATATTTGTCAAATTTTGGACCACATAATAAAGTATCCACTTTTTTTATCAAAATTTGGACGACAAACTAAACTTTGAATTTTTTTTCACATTTTGGACAAGATACTAACCTATCACTTTTTTGTCACATTTTGGACGACTTACTAACCTATGACTTTTTACGTGATTTTGTAAGACATACTAACCTATGACATTTTTGTCACATTTTGGACGACATACTAACCTATGACATTTTTGTCACATTTTGGACGACATACTATACTATGACTTTTTTGACTGATTTTGGACGACATACTATACAATGACTTCATAGTATAGTACAGGAGTGCCCAACCAGTCGATCGCATTCTACTGTGAGATCACGGACTGATCCCTAGTTGACAGCAAGGGGTGTTGGAATAATAAATAAAAATAGAAAAAAAAAATAAAAAAATATATTTTTGTGGGTGTATGTGTCTTATGTGACGTTGGCAAACAAAAGGAAACTCGAGCAGCATTTTAAAACAGTACACAGGAGCTACAAGAGGGATTTCCCTACAAAAACGCCTTTACGTGCCACAAAAGTCAGGGACTTGAAAGCACAGCTTGCAGCACGGCAGTCAATCTTCAACAAGCCCAGGAAGACCCAGGAAAACACCGCAACTATTGCTTTTTATCACGTCAGTCATGTCCTTGCTAAGCACAAGAAGCCATTCAAAGACGGCGATATGGTGAAGGCAGCCTTTCTTGAGGCAGCGGATAGCCTTTTTGTCAACTTTAAAAATAAACCGGAGATCGTGGAGGCCGTTAAAGAAGGCAGAGAAGCAGAGACAGAGAAGCAGAGATGCAGAGAGAGAGAGAGAGAGAGACAGACAGGCAGAGAAGCAGAGACAGAGAAGCAGAGGCAGAGAGAGAGAGAGGGAGAGAGACAGGCAGAGAAGCAGAGACAGAGAGAGACAGGCAGAGAAGCAGAGACAGATAGAGAGGGACAGGCAGTCCCAGTATATTTTGTATATTATATCTACCTTTGTTGTATCTGTTTTATTATTCTATTTGGTTCATATTAAGGTCAGTTACACACACATTATCCCTCATGCACACCTTACACTACTGACTGCACTGATATTCACACCATATGTATATAGTAGTATTCCATGTAGTAAGTATAGTAATTATATAGTAAATATTTAGCTGTTCAATAAATTACTTTGTTATTCCTTAAAGTGGTGTATCGCGCATATTTGTCACGCCTTTACAGTCAGGGTGTGACAGAGGTTAGTTACTGCATGCTGGAAACTGTGTGTTGGTTTGCAATGTTGACACTGGACTGGTAGATCTCAGGAGGTTGGCCATTTGAAAAGTAGATCTTGGGTCAAAAAAGGTTGGGCACCCCTGGTATAGTATGTCGTCCAAAATGTGACATAAAAGTCATGGTATAGAGCAGGGGTAGGGAACCTATGGCTCGGGAGCCAGGTGTGGCTCTTTTGATGATTGCATCTGGCTCGCAGATTTCGGCTTTTCAGATAAAACATAAAATATTATCACTTGTTTTAATCCATCCATCGATTTTGGAAGTGGAGGAAACGCAAGTGAATGACATAAATGCAGCACCGTTCTATTCCCTGGCTTTGGATGAGTCAACAGACGTAAGTCATTTGTTGCAGTTCAGTGTGATTGCAAGATATGCTGCTGGTGACACACTGCGTGAAGAGTATTATAACAACATTATTTAAAAGAATAAATTCAGAGGCTTATTATACTCACATTTAGTTAAATTCAGTCTTAAAATATATTATATGGCTCTCACTGAAATAAATTTGCAAATATTTTGCTTTCATGGCTCTCTGAGTCAAAAAGGTTCCCGACCCCTGGTATAGAGTGTCGTCCAAAATGTGACAAAAAGTTCATAGTATAGTACGTCGTCTAAATTTTGTCAAAAAGTCATAGTATAGTATGTCATCCAAATTTTGTCAAAAAGTCATAGTATGTAGCTAGCTAGCTTCTATGCTATATTTGCTAGGAAGATTGGTAAGTAGGTTCAGGTTCAGGTAGGTAGGGGTTTCTGTGTCCCTCACTCGGCTCTTGGGAGGAGAAACTTTCCCAGTTGTTCCTGGCAATGACACATTGCTCAATCAATTGATTTTTCTGTTCTGTGGGATTGGGTGGTGTATCAGCCTATCAATACTTTCCCCAAGGGGATTAATAAAACTAAAATTCTGACCCCTGGAAGAAGTGGGTGTGTGTTTGCCTGTGTCTCATTTGCATATAAAGGGACCATGCATGAAAACCGAGCGTTCTGAAAGGGGCGGGTTTAGCAGGGTTATTGAACTGCTATGATTCTTCATCCTTATGGTAATTTGACCAAAGCATGTCACTGACATGTTCATTAGGACACCAGGGAACTATTTTAATGGGGGAAATAGGGTATAATATGTCCCCTTTAAATTCTATTCACATGCATCCTCATAGCATGATCCGATGGTATAAAGACACCTACGTCAGCTGAGCAAAAGCAGAACACTCTCTAGTTCCATCTATGCCCCCTCACTGACCTCAGACATTATGTCATTTTCATGTTAAGCCTCCAAATGTACAACTGGGATTTGCAACCCTCAGTAACTCCTTCAATCATTACTCTGCTATGTGCACTTTTCCCCTCTGGAATCTCAGAACTGGAGAGAGGTTAAAACCGTGAAGAATAAACAAGTTAATTTTGTATATCATCAACTGCCTGAAAAGCTCCCGCTGCTGTCAGTTACATGTGGTACCAGTTGGGAATGCAAGAACAACACTGTGAACTGCACAGCACTGTCAGAAAATATTCCCTTTCACTCACAGCAGTATTATCTTTGTAGTAATAATACAGGTAAAAAGTGTTTTAACGTATATATCTACCGTATATTAGATCTGATTTGACAGCTTTTGACAGTGTCAATCATAGATTTAGATATATAAATGAATACATATTATGAGTCAATTAGTTAAATCCTCCCAATCAAATTTCTTCTTTCTTTTTTTTAAGATTTAATTCGTAATAGCTTTTTACAACAGGGACGTCATCGCTGACTCTTTTCATATGTTTCAGTTTCACATGTAAAGGATTTTCCAGAATGAATGTAATAGTAGTAGTTCAGTGTGTGGTGGAAGAAACTACACAACAACACACACTCACACAGACACACATATCCAACGATGTGCAACATATACCTGGGTGTGGAAGATTGGATGTTCTGGGCTATCACAGTCTCTCCACACTCCACAGACTTCCATTAAAGGAAAAGCCAAATTCAATTATTGTGTGGGAAACTGCAGGAACACTACTCTGTCCAGGCAACACACACACACACACACACACACAGACAGACACAGTTAACACTCTCTGTGGACAGTTTTACTGTCTCCGAGTACACACAACTGCAAACTCAATTCCAATTATTCTCCAGGCACCTGCTGTCCTCTCCCCAAACTTTTATCAGACCATGAGTCACTGGCTTTTTCTTGTTCAAGATCAGAAATGATTTTTGTCATTCCTTCCTTCGCTTCGCTGTTGATCGCCTTCCAAACTTGACTCTGTCATGACCCGGCGTTATCATCCTCCAGGGTGAAGAGTCTGACACGCCCACCGCTGCCTGATCACTTCTATCAGCTCTGCGAGGACGTTCCCTGTCGCTGCCACAGCCGGGTCAAACGTTTGACACGTGCCTCAAGGTTTAGAGAGGCGTCGCCACATGAGTGCATCTTCACAAGAAGATGCTTTATGGCTCGGCAGATATTGCTAACATGGTGCTGGACAGTGCATGGTGATCTTAATCTGGTAATCTCAATTTGAACGGACTGTGACCTGTCCCCCACCCCGCCACACACACAGTGTGGGTGACGTGATCCCTGTCATCTGCTCGTGGCTGGCGTCCTACATCTGATGTATCGTGGAGAAGCCGTCAAAGGGTCACGTACAATCGTGTGCCGTGTTTTTAAAAATGAGTCCTTCTGCCTTGACCTGACAAAGATCCACACAGCAGACGACAAACAGACTGAAAGTCAGTTTTAATCAACCGTCAGTCGGTAGATTAAATGTTTCACATGCTGGCTTCAGAGTGTTGAAGGCGGTAAACAACTAACACCAAACAGAGGAAGGTTTCACATATTAAGCTGGTTTTTTTGTGCATAAAGATCATATCAATATTTCAGTATATCAAAATGTTTAGGGCTACAACCGTTATTCAGTTAGTAAAACAATCGTTCGCTTCGTACAACAAAGAAATCATGAAAACTGATTAATTTGTAGTTTGAGGACAAAACAAACACCAAACAAGAACTCAATTTATCGACAGATTAATCGATTATGGGAAATAATCATTAGTGGCTGCCCCAAAACCTTTGTTATATTGCTATTAAGATGAAGTCACAACATGTATTGTATTATAGACCTACGTTAAGACCTACGTCACCGTTTCCTTTAACTGTAGTGAACTATGTTATGCTTTAACCTTGTGTAAGAACCATACAAGGTTTATATACTGACATTGTTTACCCAAAAAAAGTAGAACGTCAGCATCATTAAAACGACAGCTTTATCTTGTGCCGGCAGAAACTCATTATCAGCAGAAACTCAACTTATTCCCGCCATAAAAAGTCATCTGTTTTCTCTTACATTTCAATTTGGAGACCTTTGAATAACGATAAGAATAAACTGAATATCATAAACATAATTAGATTAGATGTGGATATAAAGGTTGAACCAAAACATGTTTTGCTGATACGACACGTGACACGTGACACGTGACGCGAAGCTATAGCCGCTTTGCAAATAAAAAATATAAAACAGCAGTCGTCAGATAGATTTTATTTTTCATTCATTCTACAGTGTTAGATATACAAGGAGTACGTGTTTTAATTAAAGCCGAAACTTTGAAATTGAAGTTTCTAACGGACATCGTTAACATTTATGACTTCTTCCTGAGAAGACGATAACTCACTTAAACATTAACAGGTTTCATGACATCGTTCGATGTCACAAACTCAGTCTGTTTTTGAGCCTCGGTCGAACACACAAACATGTTTTGATGCGCTGCTGAATTGAACTCCTATTTCAAAGTCCAGTCATTTGAAGTCACGTGTCCAGTGTCGGGTGAACGATCAGCGGTGATGGCACCGTTACCTTTATGCTCGGCCACAGCGTCAGCTGAGAAGTGTATGCAGTGTCAGGTATTGTTGCTCGTGAGGATGAAATCGCTCCTTCCCTTTCGCACGATAAACACGACTCACTGAGACTGATGAGGGGCGATGGAGGTGCAAAGACTGGCCTGTAATGCGGAGGTGAAGCCTATGTGTTACAGGACAAAGGCAGGAAGAGAGCGGCAGTCAGGTCACGGGTTTGCAACCTGTGGCTCAGGAGCTGCATGTGGCTCTTCAGGCCCTCTGCAGTGGCTCAAGGCGAGAAATGAAAGTCTTTTAATACTTGGGTTACTAAAAACACGCGTCTCATCCCAAGTCTACGGCAAATGCGATATTTAAAAAAAAATGAAAATGAAAACCTCCCCAAACGTGACAATTGTATGCCATGAACATGGAAAGCCATTTCCAACTCTTACAATAACATGTGGAGTCTTGTCCATCCACATGCGGCTTTGTTCAAGCATGAGCTACATAACATCCAAACAAATAACAGAAGGATCTACAAAGTTCTGTGGTTTATTTGGAGGTAGGCCGACATGTGCCAGTGTTGAGTTAAAAACCGCATACTAACTATAGTTTCTGTGGCTCCTGATTATTTATATTTGGCTCAAAAATGTCTCTTCTGATTCTCTGAGCTAGAGGTGACAGGTCAACAGTGATGCTGATGACATTGCTGTGCGATAAAACAGCTGATCACACAATTAACAAGCCCAGTCTTTGACAGCAAATATTGACACAGACAGAGCACACAAGTCCTCCTGACTGAACATATGCTGGAGCTTTGTTTAACCAAAAACGAGAAGGAATACAGAACTTACAATCGTGAGAGACGTGTACCCACAAACACAATGTCAAATGAATGGAGTGAAAACTAGGGCTGAGAATCGGGATCGATACTGGTCAAAATCACTGGATGGGATATCGGAAAACGGAAAACGGAAAATCCGATACTATCCAAAAATCCTATATACTGTATATCGCATGCTTCACTGTGCACAGACTGTAAAAACAGCTTCTGAGTTCATCAGTGGTCTAATCGGACCAATATCGGTATCGGTAGATATTCAAGTTTGTGATATCGGTATCGGGATCACAGGACACAAAAAAAGTGGTATCGTCCCATCCCTGCAGAAAACTGTATCGTCAACAGTTTTCCGACTCTGGATCAACCTCACAAGGTATTAAGTCATATACAGTCACAGAGAAACGGTTGGTAGGCTTTGTGTTTGGATAATGTGACTCATGCGCAGCAGATGATTTGATATTCTTCATTAAGCACTTAGATCTGCACTCCAACTTGTTATACCTGTTCTCTAACAGCACTTTGGGTTTATTAGAGCTCAGTGTTTTGTGATTTTGTGGCACTGAGTACATGAGCAACACTGTGGCATCTGTACTCCCTTTCTTGAGAAAGATGTGTCAACTGTCTTTTCCAAAAATGACTTTCGACGATGCAGGGCATAAGGAAACATGTTGCAGCACGTTGTCTTCCTTCTAACAGATGTGCTGCATTAATCCCAGCGTCTTTCAGGGGGATCGAAATGATCGCAGCCCCTTCAGCATTCTGTGCTTCTGCTTCACTTTTTCCCTGCAAATCTAACCTCAGTCTTCAAATCCTGTCGGTTTTCCCCCCATTTTTACCCCTCTGTCCCCTCTCTCTTTCATTTCCCCTCTCTTTGTAACTCCCCCTCCCACTGTTGTCACTAAGTTGAAGGAGGGATCTGAGAGCAAAGTATGTGGAGTCCCTCCCCAGACACTCCACTGCTGGTTATTGAGGAGACACCACTCTGCAGGCAGGCAGGCAGGCAGGCAGGCAGACAGGCAGGCAGGCAGGCAGGCAGGCAGGCAGGCACCCTGAGCTGCTGTGTCATATCTTATCTCTCATCTTCAACAGCAACTTAGATCCGATCAAAGGTGCTACAGCCTCTCTCAGTTCGGGAAGACCGGTTGACAGGAAAGAGAGCAGAGGGAGGGAGGGGGACGGGTGGGGGTAAGGGGGGGGCAATGTGCCCAGTGCTGTAAAGTGGTAAGAGTGAAGGCTGCAGAGAAGTGTGGGCTGGGTTAAACTGGCACTTAAAAAGAAGCTCGCGTTGGCTGCTGTGCATTTCACCAGCAACCAGGCGGGGACATACAGCTCTCTTCACAGAGGAAAGTGTATCTTAGCTGATCCTTAGAACTCCACCATCTTAAGTCTTTCTCCTTCACCCTGTCTCTGGAGGGAGCGAGCCATGGGCACTGGTGTGGACAGGTTTCTGTGGTCTGTGCTGCTGCTGCTGCCAGCCTTGGGACTCTGCGGGGCTCTGCCAGCAGACTGGCTGCCAGGGGATTATGTGGACAGTGTGGATGATGCACTGAGGTTCCTCAATGACTACAACAGCACGGCTGAGGAGGTGTTATTCCACAGCGTCACTGCCAGCTGGAACTACAACACCAACATCACAGATCACAACTCCATGCTTCAGGTAGGACAACTCCTGGAGGGGGGACGTGTTGGCTGAACACTACTGTCGCTTAGAGTTCTTGGCAATACTGACCCTCTCATCGACGCAGATGCAGTCGTGGTCAAAGGTTACCGTGGAGCTGAGACCATTGCTATTCATCTCGCTCCAGAATTACATGCTCAGTTTCCTCTCACTGCAACTCGGCTTGTGTCTCAACGCAAATATGAAACTGACCTGAATGCCCGTGTTGTGAGCGTCTCCAAGCTTTGAGTACATTCTTAGGGGAGTGTTTTTGTGCACTGTTATTTTTGTTTGTGTTTTATTACATATTCAGCTTCAAAACACAGATGCACCTGTTAAAGGATGCTGTTTCTTACGCAAACTAATATTATCTCCGCACATCTGTTTGTGAGGCGTTTAAAAACCTTAGCTGATGGCAAATGTCGGCGATATCAGAGTTGTACCTACCATGTGCCTGAGGAGCATTTGCAGTAACACAGGAGATGAGGGCGAGGAAATTGTCAAAAGGCTGTATTTGTGCAAAGTCTGGGATTGTGTGTGCCCATATTTCTTTTTACCATCTCTTTAGGAGCTTCACTGGCACATACACTGACCTTGTAAGGACCAGTAGTTCTCATGGAGACCAAAACCTGGTCCAAATGAGGCAGATTTGTGAGGAACTGGATGAGTTTAGGGCTAAAATTGAATTGTAGTTACGTTGCAGTGAGGGTTAGACGTATGGCTTTGTTTTGGTTGTCCAAATGAATGAGTGTTAATGCCGTGTCCCGAGAAGAATAGTGCAACGTGTGTGTGTGTGTGTGTGTGTGTGTGTGTGTGTGCTTGGACAGCTGTCACAGCAGGACTTCACCACACTCTTCACACTTTGGGAAATGGTCTCCTAATGGACTAAACAGGTGTAACCACACCAGTGTTAGAGAGGTCAGGCTGCAGCGTGTGTTTTGTTCTCCGTGTGTGTGTGTTTCTCAGAGACGTGACGTGATGTGAGGTGAGGTGAAAGACGAGCGGGCTTGTAGCTGCTGTGTGTGGGTACGATTCCTCTCTGGCATTCTGCACAGTTCAAGGGATGCAAAGTGAATCCGAGGTCTGAGCTCCATCTGATCTGGCAGCCAGGGGGAGGGGGCGGGTGGTTGTAAGTGGCGGTGACCACTGAGCCTTACACATTTTCTAAGTCTGGCATTCAAATTATGCCGCAGATTATTAAAATAAACAGACAGTAGTGGAGAGAAGAATAGGAACGGATTAAATATGTGTGTGTGTGCACTCACCACATCTTTCAGAGGTTAGGAGGTCGACGATCCATCTTCTTCTACTTTTATCCTCCACATGAGGATCGCAGGCGCCAGTCCCAGCTGACATAGAGCGAAAGGCGGGGTACACCCTGGACCGGTCACCCGTCCATCACTGGGCTACAAAGGCACAAACAACACTTACGGTCAATTTAGAGTGTCCAATGTGTTCGAACTGTGGGAGAAAACCCACGCACACACACGTGGGGAGAACATGTGGACTCCATGCAGAAAGACCCTTAACACAAGCTTCTAAACGTGCTGAATTAAAAAAAAAACGGTGATGAACGTGTATATAAGTGACTGATGCTCTTTGGGCCCCATTAAAAAAAAAAAAAGAACATAAAAAAGTGTCACAATCAAACACTGAGGCTCATTTCTCTGTCGCTAGCACAAACAGTAAAATACGTCAAATGTATCTCAACACGACAAGTTCATATTTAAAACACCACAAATTCTATTGTATTGTTCACTTTTGAAAGCAGTAACGTGTTTAAAAGGCGATCGTGGGAGTTTATGGACAGGTCCCAAAACATTTACAACACGGACCGCAGCTCATAAAACGCAAAGGGCCTTGAGTGAAGAGACATTTCACCCTTATCTTTATTATTTGCCGAGAACGTGATTATCTCGGTGGATGAAAAAAAAAAAGAAGAAGACAGAGATTGAGAGGAAGTGCGAAAAGGTCAGAGTTAATACTTCACCTCACTGTCAGTGGTTTGCCCTCCTGCCGCCTGTTATTTTAATGAAGTCTGGAGGAAAGCAGGACATGACAACGCTTCTGTGAAAACACTGGTGTTATGTCAGTGTTATTGGTGTGTGTGTGTGTGTGTTATACAGCTATGGGAACCAGTTGGTCTGCTTTTTATCGTGTGACTCAGCTGGGGTTGCTTCACACCATAAGTAGCATTTCCCATTATTTATCATGACACAGTGTCAGGTTTTCTCAGCCTTGACCTCATCCATCCCAGCACTGACATTATTGAATTGAAAACACATATATATCCTGTGTGACCTTCCAGTTTGCCATAAAGAGACGCTCTGGAGAGTCACTGAGGCCAGATATGGCCATGTGTACTTGAGCTACAATGGACTTTTGTTCAAATATTATCCCGGGGATTGCAGGATATTTTGTTTTTGAGCGCTAAAGCATTTTTTCGATCCCGCGAGGAAGCTGCGGTGGAGCAGCTGTTCAGGAACACTGAGCCACGATGAAGACATCCCGTGTGATTTGAATAACATGAGGCTGAGTGGTTATTTCTTGAGACATTAATGAACGGTCAAAAACATCTCTGGGGGCTATAAATGTGTGCCACAGCATTTGGTAAAAACAAACAAAAACACGGAGGGGGAAATTTGAAATGAATCAAAATCATTTGCATGAATGTGTAAAGAAGCTAAATGGCAAATGCTGCTTCCTCGCCCGGGGCTTTAAATCTGAATTTCTGAAACACTGTTCTGTTATAGCAGAAATAAATAGGTGCCATAGATCAATGTCATTTATTTCCTCCATCTTCTCCTCTCACCTTTAGGTAAATGCGTCCCTTGAAGAGCAAGCATTTTCTGAAGCCTGGGGGATGAAGGCCAAGAATACCTTCACTGACGCAACTATCAACAAACTAACAGACCCAAAAGACAGGACACTGATGGGAAAGATCAAGATACTGGGACCTGCCAACCTGCCCGAGGAAGAGAGAAAGAAGGTTTGTTTCTGCTCGATATTTTTCATTAGGGAATTCACTGTTCTTTTACTATTTGTCTGTCTCTGCATCAACGTCTCTTCTCTCTCGCCCCTTTTGCAGTATAACACCATTCTCAGCACGATGGACAGTATTTATTCAACAGCCAAGGTGCATCCACAGCCAAACATAAGCTGGAGCCTGGAACCTCGTAAGTAAATATGATGCAAAAAAAATGCTCAGTTTAGGGGCTAAAATGACATTACACAATACAGATGTTGTGGCGTTCTCTGTAAGGAACAGAAGGGACAGAGCAACGACGAGGAATACGGTGCAGAGGGGAAGTCTCTGAGCAAAAATAGTTCTAAGTGGTTAAGATGTTATCGGCTATTGAGAAACTAACAGGATCTGCTAAATGACTCTGGAGAGGTCACCAAAGGAAATGTTATGTTATGTTATGTGCCCGTGAGTGCTGAGTGCAAAGCTATAGAAACAACACCAGGAGCTTTTAACAACAACCACCCCGAGACATAATCGTGAGAAACGATTGCCAACACACGAACACATTGTTGACCAAAAAAACAGGAATTTCTTCGAAAACAATTGAGAAATAAATGAAGTTTGAGCTTTTTTTTTGTCTTTTTCTGCAGATCTCACAAATATTATGGCCAATTCCAGGAGCTACAAGAAACTGCTATACGCCTGGGAGGGCTGGCACAATGCATCTGGTGTCCCTCTCAAGAAGCACTACCCTGGGTTTGTGGAGCTTAGCAACAAAGCCTCCAAAGCTGATGGTAAGAACGCCATCTTCACAGAGGGGCGCCATTATCAAAGAGCAAGAATGATATCAAATAAAAATGTTTGTCCTTTTTAGGATTTGCTGACACTGGAGCTGACTGGCGGTCTTGGTATGATACTCCGACATTTGAAGCCGATTTAGAAGATCTTTATAAGACCATTGAGCCACTCTACAAAAACCTGCATGCCTTTGTGAGGCGCCAGCTCTACAACCAGTACGGTTCCAAATACATCAACCTTAATGGACCTATCCCGGCTCACCTGCTAGGTACAACATGAAACATGCTGCTGACATACACTGTCTCCCGTTGAGCGCTATGATTATATTCCAAAGAGGATTGGTCAGATGCATTGTTGGTGCATTGTTACCTTAAGGCAGCAAATGACTATAGTGGAAGGGAGCACACCCTAAATATACCCATGCTGTGCACAAACTATAGGTTTTAACTTATAGTCAAAGCAACACCAAGACAAAAAATGTAACAAGATGTAACAAGAAGTAAATTTGATGAGCTCGAATGATCTCCATGTAACGTTAAATCTCTGATATTCAGAGAGGAAACTTCTACAATATCAAGAAGTCTAAAAAAAGTGTATAAAATCATCATACACAGTGTTTGAATCATAAGATGATTTCTTCCTCCCTCACAGGAAACATGTGGGCCCAGACCTGGAACAATATTTATGGTTTGATGATCCCATTTCCTGAAAAACCCAACTT
The DNA here is from genome assembly GCF_019176455.1 of Solea senegalensis. Classification (NCBI taxonomy): domain Eukaryota; kingdom Metazoa; phylum Chordata; class Actinopteri; order Pleuronectiformes; family Soleidae; genus Solea; species Solea senegalensis. The sequence continues at coordinate 2,840,235 of NC_058041.1, forward strand.
GGATGTGACTGATGAAATGGTCAAACAAGTAAGTGTGCTGACGAGATTTTGTGTGAAATGCCATAATCCCAATAGATCCCGTTCTTGTTTTTTTTGGGTGCTCGTAGTGTTGGAGTGAACAGTATGACTGCTGAATTTTCACAGGGCTACAATGCCACGCACATGTTCCGCGTGGCGGAGGAGTTCTTCACCTCTCTGGGTTTGAAGGAGATGCCTACAGAGTTCTGGGAAGAGTCTATGCTCGAGAAGCCCGAGGGTCGAGAGGTGGTGTGTCATGCATCTGCCTGGGACTTTTACAACCGCAAAGATTTCAGGTAGTAGAATAATTTAGATACTGTATGTGTTGATTACTTTTACATTTCATGTACAATCTGAAAAGATCTGCATTGACCCACTTTTAAAGAAGTTATTTTTTGGCGTTTCTTCCTGCGTAGGATCAAGCAGTGCACCACAGTGACGATGGAGCAGCTCTTTACTGTGCACCATGAGATGGGGCATATCCAGTATTACCTGCAGTACAAAGACAAGCCTGTGGGCTTCCGTCGCGGTGCCAACCCCGGTTTTCACGAGGCTATCGGGGATGTGTTGTCTCTGTCAGTTTCCACTCCCAAACATCTGAAAACCATCAATCTGCTGGAATCTGCGACCTCTGACCCTGGTAAAGACGCAAAAAAAGACTTTTTAAAAACAGATCTAAAGCCATCATTGAATTAAAGTGTGAACTCATTAATCGTGATCAAATGTTTTCTCCAGAAACTGATCTCAATTACCTGCTGAAGATGGCTCTGGAGAAGATTGCCTTCCTTCCCTTTGGCTACCTCATCGACCAGTGGAGGTGGGGTGTGTTCAGTGGAAACACTCCTCCAGAGCGGTACAACTCTGATTGGTGGTACCTCAGGTAGGATTTTATCTTCAGGACAATAAAGCCACATATTCAGTAGTTCTGGTGTAATGTCTAATCGTTAGTGACATCCAATCATTTAGAAATAATCAGTGTAATTATCACAATCTGTTTGATTATTGTTATTTTTAAGGTTTATTTTTGGTCTCCACCAGTTCCTGAACACAGTTTGCGGATTCCACAGATGCGTTGCTTTGTAGTCAGGGTAGAAGGCAGTGGTTACTCTGGCTAACGTTCAAATTGAGGTGTGCGAGTGTTTGTATGAAGTAAGGTGTTTCTGGGAGAAGAACACACACACACACCCAGCTGAGACTGAGGAAAAGCAACAATTATAGGCAGGGTCATTTTCCCAAACTTATGTAACCACGTGCCAGAGTGCACTTATCCATCTGTTTCTTGTTTCTTTTCACAGGACGAAGTATCAAGGCATCTGCCCACCCACCAGACGTACAGCTGATCACTTTGATCCCGGGGCAAAATACCACATTCCTGGAAACACACCGTACATCAGGTATAGCATCACAGCTTCAAAAACAGCACATTCTTCCGGAACAGTCATGACAACGGTGTGCATGCAGATACAATGTGCAAAAGTGAATTAACAGGCAAGACAAGGCTGGTTGGCTCCAGTGTGTTGTGTGTAAATTCCAGGCAAATGGCTTTGAACAATACAATAGCAGGAAGTTTGCTGTCGAGGCATTGTAAGAAAACGATATGACCTTGTTTTCTTAAATAACATGTGGGAGGATAGTTAATGGAACATACGTTTTGTTAATCGGACAAACACATTGTTATGATTTCTACTGTTGTTAGTATTTTTTTTGAACGTGCACTAAGGAGATGACAACCTTTCCCCTGCAGGTATTTTGTCAGCTTCATCCTGCAGTTCCAGTTCCATGAAAAACTCTGTGAAGCAGCCAAACACACTGGTGCTCTGCACACATGTGACATCTACCGCTCCAAAGAAGCAGGCGCCATTTTACAGTATGTGATCTCATGCGGCCTCTATTGTAAACATTAAAGGATTGTGGTGGCAGTAGTAGTGTAATTTCCTTTTTACCTCCCCCAGGAAGGTTCTCCAGGCTGGCTCATCTAAAGCTTGGCCTGACGTGCTCCAGGAGGCTATAGGCACCAGAAAGATGGATGCTGGCTCACTGATGAGATACTTTGCCCCCATTATTGAGTGGCTAGAGAAGCAGAATGAAAATGAGACTTTGGGATGGCCTGACTTCAACTGGGTCCCACCCATCCCTGAAGGCTACCCTGAGGATATTGGTAAGCAAGAACTTATCAAAGATAGTGATGTGGTAAACAGGCAGGCATTCGACAGAAGAAAGCAAAACATTTATCCTGCTAAGATGTAACAAAGATGTTGTTTTTTTGCTTTTTTGCCTTAGTACATTTTCTGTAGTCAACTCTGCATGCACACAAACGGAAATGTTCCAACACTGCGGGGTTCACACATTATAATCATAACTCAAACATCATAATTCTAGTTAAATGTGTGTTTTCCAAACTTAATTACATGGATCATTTTGTACAGACAAGAACACGGATGAGCTTGATGCAAAGACCTTTCTGGAGGAGTACAACAGTACAGCTGAGGAGGTGTGGAACGCCTACACTGAGGCCTCCTGGAAGTACAACACTGACATCAATGACGCCAATAAGAAGGAGATGGTGAGACACTCTGACCTCTACTGGGATCGTCTTTCTTTTTTGCACCAAATTCGGGAACTCATGAAGCGTGTCAATGAATCAATAAGTGAGTCTATTCTTCTTCTCTAGCTTGAGAAGAACCTGGCGATGGCAGACCATTCCTTGAAGTACGGACAGAGGGCGCGTCAGTATGACACCACCGACTTCCAGGACGCCTCTGTCAAACGAATCATAAACAAACTCAGTGACATCGAGCGTGCCGCGCTGCCTTCAGCACAGCTGGAAGAGGTGAGGAGGATATGGTTAGAGTGACAACATGAGTTTGAGCCAGAGTTACAGGGTACAAAAAGCAGCTACTCCCAATTGATGACTTATCATATTGTTTTGCACTGTTCAGACCTGTCGCTCGCTCTGAGCAGGTGTAGAACACACCCAACAATCTAACTCTTGGTGGACATGTTTGCCTTTTCAGTACAACAATCTCCTGTCCAACATGGAGACCAAGTACAGCGTGGCGGAGGTCTGCAGAGAAGATGGCACCTGCCACCCACTGGATCCAGGTAAGACAATGGAATAGGTGCCATTCCGAATATAAATTGAATAGCTAAAAGATTTTCAATTAAAACATCGGGGAAATGCATTGTGTGGTAAGTTGCTGTAGTATAGGAGTGTGTTGGTGTTTCAGACCTCCAGAAGATCATGGCTGAGTCCAGGGATTATGATGAATTGTTATTTGCCTGGAAAGGCTGGAGAGACGCTGCTGGAAAAGAAATTCGTCAGGATTTCAAGAGATATGTTGAATTGGCCAATCAAGCAGCCAAACTCAATGGTACGATCACAAATGGATCCTTCTAAATCCAACTTTTCCAACAACTCACCCTGACTGGAAAGTCTATTGGGGAAATACACCTGACTCTTGATTGTGTTTATCCCTGGTGCTCTTTTCAGGTCACTCTGACAATGGTGCTTTCTGGCGCTCCCTGTATGAGACCCCGACCTTTGAGGAAGACCTGGAGACTCTATGGAAGGAGCTGGAGCCACTCTATCAAAATGTGCATGCTTATGTGCGCAGGGCTTTGTACAAAAAGTATGGCTCCAAGTACATCAATCTGAAGGGACCCATTCCTGCTCATTTGCTGGGTAGGTACCAGGAGGAGACTCTCCGTGAAAGAGCTATTGCTTCTTGAATTGGACGCAGTATTCAGAATGTGTGTATTGATCATAGGCTCCAAGTATTTCAGGAGTTTTTAATTATGAAATCCAATGGAAACTAATACTGCGTCCAAAAGTCTTCGTGTGGAGACATATCCCACTGATTTCAGTCTGGATTTCATTTGCTTTTGGAGACATAAAGGATGGGTTTGTGTATCACAGTCAGACAGTTAGACTGACTTCACTTGTTGAAATGCTGGCAGAGGAGAAGATGACTCGTCTTCTTAAGACAACCTCTTATGCTTAGAAATATGAATCGTCTTGTCGTCCTTTCAGGCAACATGTGGGCACAGACCTGGTCTGGCATCATGGATTTGGTTATGCCCTATCCAGATGCAACGCAGGTTGACGCAACGCCAGCAATGGTGGCAAAGGTAAACCAACCAGTTTAACCAACTGTTATCATGGCCCCGTGAAAACACGTGAATGTGTACATTTATTACACAGCTGTTGCTGTTAACACATTTCCTTTCTTTTCTCCACTCAGGGGTGGAATGCCCTCAAGATGTTTGAGGAGTCGGACAAATTTTTCACCTCTCTTGGTTTGATACCAATGCCAAGTGAGTTCTGGGAAAAGTCAATGCTGGAAAAGCCATCTGATGGACGCAAGGTGGTCTGCCACGCCTCGGCATGGGACTTCTATAACCGAAAAGACTTCAGGTTAGTGCTGTATAAACGCCACCATTAACAATCGCAGACATCTTTGTAGAGTGGAATGAAGTTATTTTGAGGGGCAAGGAATGCAGCTCCTTTATACGAGTGCTTCATTTGCAGTGCTACCAAGTGAATGACGTCCAATAGAATGTAAAATGAATGCCTCGATGGTGTCTCCAGGATCAAACAGTGCACTGTGGTAACCATGGATGACCTGATCACCGTGCACCACGAGATGGGCCACGTCCAGTACTTCCTGCAGTATAAAGACCAGCCTGTGTCGTTCCGCGATGGAGCCAATCCCGGATTCCACGAGGCCATCGGCGATGTTCTGGCTCTTTCTGTGGCCACACCCAAACATCTGCAGAGCATCGGCCTCCTGGATAAAGTTGAGAGCAACTACGGTGGGTGACTGTTACTGTTAGTGGTCCCACAAAAGCAGGGGGTTTTAAAACACAGTGTTCAGCTCATGATACAGATGTTTTTGACCGTTCCTTTAGAGAGTGACATCAACTTCTTGATGAACATGGCGCTTGATAAGATAGCTTTCCTACCATTTGGTTACCTTATGGACCAGTGGAGATGGAAGGTATTTGATGGACGCATCCCTCCGACTGAATACAGCAAGGAGTGGTGGAACCTCAGGTAAAGTTCACAAGTGCTTTTACGGTCATCTTGTAAAAGTAGGTGGAAAGCAAATTGTTAAATTAGTAAATTATTTACTGTCATAACCTGTCGACACACTTTGCGTTGCAGGATGAAATACCAGGGACTGTGTCCACCTGTAACCCGCACTGAAGATGACTTTGATCCCGGTGCAAAGTTCCACATTCCTGCTAACGTGCCCTATGTCCGGTAAATTTCTACTGATTCCACAGAACAAGCACGACACCCAATAATTGAGCACAGAGCAACTGATAAATCCTTCAATGCAATCTAATCAACCGTGGATTGATAAGATAAATTATAAAGTGGAACATAAAGTGCAGATAGACACTTTGCTCACAAAAGCGCAGGAAGCATGATGTGACAGTGTCTGTTTGCTGATCTTCATCCAGGTACTTTGTCAGCTTCATCGTTCAGTTCCAGTTCCACAAGGCTTTGTGTGATGCTGCCAAACATACAGGGCCTCTCCATACCTGTGATATTTACCAATCGAAAGATGCTGGGAAGCTTCTCGGGTTAGTGCACACACACACACACACACACACACACTATTGTGTTTCTGACTGTCATGTCTTTTTCAAATGCAAATGAGGGGCTATATCCCAGATTATTTTTACATTACATTACATTACATGTCATTTAGCAGACGCTTTTATCCAAGGCGACTTACAAAAGTGCATTTAAACTTTTGGGTACAAATAAGAGCTAGAAGTAAGTAAGAGCTTCAAGTAGAACAAACTATGAAGTGCAGAACAAACTATGAAGAACTATGAACTATTTAACTTGGATGAACTGGCTAAAAAAAAAACTTGCTTTTCACACTGCCATTGGTTGTTCCACCCTGAGGTGTTATTCTTCCACCACTGCTTTACCAGTGCGTGAAATGTGATGTTACAAGCTCAGCTCTATGATTTTGTTTTATTACGTTTTGTATGGAGCACAGTCTGAAGTTGAGAAAGGGTAAGGTTATGTAAATGGCCTGTAAGATGAAACTGATAAAAACTCACATGCACTGCAAAGCAGGACAGAATTGGTCCTGGGAGTGAATACAGATTAAACACATTACAACTGGTTTAAACTCTGGGAATAAACGTGCAGGTGATGTATATTATCTGTAGAACACACTGACCCGGGTCTTTGCTGAACCTGCCCTCTGCCCTGTGGTTGCAGTGACTTGATGAAGCTGGGTTTCAGCAAACCCTGGCCCGAGGCAATGAGCATGATCACCGGCCAGCCCAACATGACTGCCCAGCCACTCATGGAGTATTTCAAACCTCTCATCGAATGGCTGGAGAAAGAGAACGACAATAACAAGGACGTTCGTGGGTGGCCCGAGTACGACTGGAGGCCTTCGGCGGGTACGTCCTTGCACACTCACAGCATCCACACACGCACACAGGCACGCATTTAGGGAACACTATTTGCTGGATGTTTGGGTAAAATAAGTTTTCCTGCCTCCAAGCCAAATGGTTTTTGAACTCTTTCCCAGAAAAAGGAAAGGCACTATAGCTTCCCACAGATGCATTTGCGTTTTGTTTTTCCTCCTCTGCTGCGTCCCACGGTGAAATCAGTCGTCGGCTTCCTCTTGTTTAACTGATGAGGTCGCCGCTGAAAAGGATGTAAACACATGAGATTAATAACAGTGTCGAGGAGACGCAGCGGCAAAACGAGAACACAGCTGTTGTTGCAGAGATCAAGCGAGAAATGGAGACGACGAACCCCCTTTATCTGGATTTTGAACACATCACAGCAGAGACTTAATGTCATTTTTAATGTAAATGAAAGCGTTTGTTATAATGTCACTTACATTAGTTACTTATTTTTTGGTTTGTGTCCAGATGAAGTCAAAATAGAAGAACCCAAACCAACCACAGTGGACTTCCTGGGTATGAATGTGAACAGCTCAGCTGCCGTCGCCGGCCAGTGGGTGCTGCTGGTGATTGGCCTCGTCCTCTTGCTCGCCACCATCCTACTCGCCTACAAGTACAGGAAGTCAAAAAAGTCTAAAAAGTCCAATTCCATGATGGAGCTCAAGTGAAGTGACTCGTCGTCGGTGGCGGCTTGAGTAAATCCTGACTTACTGTAACCATAACAGTACCAACCTCAATGTGAACATGTGTGTTTTGTGTACTGTACATGTATACATGATCCAATTTGTTTTTCCTTGTGGTCTGCCTCCCTCTCTCGTCTTGTATATATATTATATACACTTGAAGTCGAATTGTGTTTTGCCTATGCAAGAGAACATTACTATTTTGTAATTTATTTGTAATATTTGAATGTTTTCAAATGAATGTAAAGTTGATAATAATTGTATTCAGATTGTTTTTGTTGAATCCCCTCTGCATTTCTACAATAAAGAGATGAAATATTGATTCCGCTCGTGTCCTCATATAAGATGTGAACGCCACAGATTGTGAAAAACATTTTTTTTTTTAATTACATTGAAACTGCACATTTAAAAAAAAAACACACACACACACACACAAAACCACAGAGAGGAGAGTTGTGCATTAGTTTTCTGCCCTTCCCACATTACTCCGAGTCAAAGGAGCCTCTGTGGAGGCACAGTCTCAGCTGTGTGCCGCCGTCGGCTCTCAGGTAGCACAGACTCGAACGGTAATGCAACACGTTCAGTGATTTGTCTTCTCTTGATCCAGTACAGCGTCAGTGCTGCAAGTGTCCGTACTGTCTTGTACAGAAACAAGACAGATCACATGCTCATTCATTCCAACAGTTCATTTCACATAACTATCTACAAATAATGGTGAAACTACGCTTAAATTGCAATATCAGACGGACCGATATAACACCGCGTATTCTTTAATCCAGTGTTGCGACTCCCTGTATGTGATATACCGTGTTTAAAGTTAGAGTGAAACACAAGACGGGGCCATAATAAATAATTACAAAGTGTGCCGAGTAATTTTGGAAAATTCCACATACAAACAGGAATCCATTGTTTCTCAACTTGTTGCTGGAGGAATTTAATGTGGGCAAATAAAACGTGTCCAGCTGGGCTATAAAACACTATTGTCCTCTGAAAACCATGTCTTCTACTGCCACATTTCTCACATTTGGGCAGCCCATGGTCAAGTGGAACGTGAACTTGGCTTGTAACTGGAGAGGGTGCCGGTTTGAGACCCCACCAGGTCAAAAAAAGGGGCTGGGAAGGTGCCCAACCCTGCCCGATGCTCCTAATTCTAGGATGGTTTCCAGTAGGGGATGGGTTAAATGCAGAGAAGGGACTGATAAAGGACCAATGTTCTAATTATTTATTTGTTATTTCTATGTAGCTTGAAAAATGCAGACATACGTCACGCTCCGCAAACGAGAGATCTCGTGTTTGCCAAAAGCCGACATGGACGTGCTGAAGGAGACACTCTTTTCCACTCAAAACAGAGTGGATTCTGGTCATAAGTGCAACTGAAGAATGATATCGCACGTGGTGATCGGCGTGTATAATCGTAGAGGAAATCAACAGACCCGGATTGGAGAGGGAAAAAAGAGATATGGTGACGATAAACTATAACAGGAATGTCCAATAACTGCTCATAAAGAAAAGAAATGACAGTATATATGAAATCTCGAATCGTAAATTAAAACAATTTACAAATATTGAATGCAACCCCCAATTCCAATGTACAACACAACATTCTTCAAAAATACAATCTCTGAAACAATATGTTCAGTATGCCACGGCAGAGTCCATGTGGCTCAACCCGAGCCCAGTGCTCTTTGTGTGGCCCGTGACAGAGTGAAGGTGAGTGGTTCGGGGTTCAAAGTAAAGGACTCAGTAGTAGTAATGCTGCATCTCTGTCCAGTTTGTGATCCAGTACTTTTTCTGGGGCTCCTCAGGCTGGAATCCCAGGTTGAACTGATAACGCTCAGCCTTGCGAATTTTCACCCCCTGGTGCTTTGGCATCATCCGGTAGTAGGCGGCCCGCTTAAAGAATCCAAGCTGGAGGGGGAAAAACGGGAGAGAAGGAGGTGACTTTTTAAGAGGATGCTGTTAAACAGCAGGAAAGCTGGGATTAATGAGGGAGAAGATTTAAGTTTCAGGGGCTGAGGAAAATCAGATTAGGTAACAGAGAGAGCCACAGACAACGTCAGTAAAAACAAAAGCCATGAAAAGTGATCAGCAGAGCATTGCACAGTAGAAGACTGGAAGGGAAATGTTAGTAACAGTAATAAGAGCAAGGTGGGCTCAAGTGAGAAACAGAAGGTGGAGCGTGAAGTTGAATCACACGCCAAGTTGAGAGCTAAAAGACAAATTCCATTTCGAAAGGGGTTTGTTTTTACCCAAAAAGCCCCACTGGTGTATGCTGTTTGAGACCCAGTCAGTAGTCCTCAGTCAACCTCTCTGTCTCAGAGGGCTGGATCTTCATCTCAGCCTTCTGGGCTTTGGCCTCATACATCTCCCTCCTGCTGGCCCTCTGGAAGAAGCCACACTGGGGGTGTAGGAGGAGGAGGAGGAGGAGGAGGGTCAAAGGTTAGACTAATGGCTTAATGTGAAGGTCACAGATGACAGACGAATGACTCGGCATGTATCGTATAACCCTCTGTGAGGGCCTCTGTGTAGTAGGAGTGGAGCGTGTTCGCAGGTCATACAAAGTGTCTTTGTGCGTCCAGTGTGCGATCGGTGCTCGTCTCACCTTCCATAGGATAACAATGATGATTCCTAGTAGCAGAACTCCGGCGACAATGGCCGAGATGATGATCCACAGTGGGAGCTCGTAGGGTACTTCCACTCGCTCCACGGGTTCTATTTCCACCGCGAACTACAAGAGAGGTGGAGACGGTCGAGGTAAGTTAGAAATAAACAAACTGCGGTTCTAATTTTGTTCATTTTACTGTTAGCTAGCTGCTAGCTCGCTATCTAGCTACATAGCCTATAGACCAATTTACAAATCTAGCTAGATAGCTACCTACCTACCAAGCTAGATAGATAGACAACTTAAGTTCTAAACCTTGTTTTACAGTATTATATATATATTTATTCAAATCTTCAACTTGAGATTCAATATCAGAAAAATCGAGTTAGACCTTTTTGTCCAGCCCTGAATCAATACCATGATCACAATCATATCAGTCAGAAATGACGCACCCTGGCGGTCTGATTGACCATCTTGATGGTCGATTTATCTGTAAGGAGCGTCAACGTGGCACGGCCGATGACTGTAACTCTCAGAACATTGGGATAGTCCTGAAAAAACAAACACACACACATGTGGAAAAGAAAGCAGAGAGGCGATGTTATGCTTGGGTTGGGGGTGGGGGCCTAAGGAAGGAATGCATTGTCCTCGCAGCTGAGTGTGTGTGTCAGCTGACCTCCAGCATCGTACTGTTCCACAAACGGGAGCGGACATATATCTTGGCCGAGTCTGTCATGTTGAGCAGCGGGCAGACGAACGTCACACAGTTTGCTGTCCTTTCAGCGCAATCCTTCAACAAAATAATGGGAGACAACTGTGAAACAAAGTCAACAAACACGGGCGTCCACACTATTCTGCTATGGATCTTTGGGAGTGTTCGGGCAGGTCCACTTCTCACCAACTTGTGGGTCTCCTTTCGAGGAGTGAGCAGAGATAAGGCTGCCTGCGACTCGACGGGTTGCGGCGGACTCGTTTCACGATCGCCCGCCGCGATCTGACGCCTGGCGCGCTTTGGCCTGCTCTCCGACAACTGCAGGACAAGAGAGAGAGTGGAAAGACAAAATGACAGAGGGAGGCAGAGGAGACAGAGACGTTACATCACAGGGTGAGTGGTAATTACTGGTTTTGATAAAAAGGACATTACCCAGTTCTCCTCAGAATAGCATTGTCATTTCCATTTGTCTATATGTGGGCCTCACACATTATGATTTTTCTATTTGTGGCTCTGTGAGGTTTGCATGAGGCGACACAAATGTTTTCCCCAAAATGTATTTCTGAACAGCTGTGGTTTGGCCTCAAGGCCATTTTTCACACCACTTCTCCACCACTGAAGTTTCCTTGTAACGCTCAGACTGCTCACTTCATGCTGACGTCAGGGTGAATTTTCATGTCACAAGACTGTGCGCGGCTGAATCACCACAGTGGATCTTCTTTTCTGCACCGATAATTTGGCAGAGATTTTTTTTTTTTTACTTTGAATGACCTTCATGACACAACCTTCTCCATTTATCGTGGCTTGGGAACAATGCCAGGAGTACACTTCTGTTCCCCCAGAGTCTGCATAGACCAGTACATCTGTAGAAATGAGCCCAATCAATTCCTGTGATCTTTTGCTGAGCGAGACCAAACCTACCGCCCTAAGATTTACTGCCCCGTCAGTGAATGTGTTCTTACTTAATATCAGTCCGGGTCAGTGAGGTTGGTCGTTCACCAAAGGCATTAAATCAACAGAAATACTTCCACACAATACTGGAATGAGAGTGTAAGACATTCCCCTGTTACCTCAGCTACACACATAAGCAAAAGTCAGTGTGCAAACACAGAGCGAAACATGTCATTATCAGCGCCTTAGTGTGCTGACGTCAGCATTTAGGTCAAAGGCCTCACAGAGCTGCTCGCTGTACACTCTGTCTACCTCTATTTATTTGTTATCACGATTGTGGCTTTTCAGGAATAGGACTCAAATAGAATCTCAATAGCAACCACAGATGGTGGTATGTGGACGCTGTCTCCAGATTCTAGAGTGAAGACAATGTGGAAAATGACATTTCAAAACAGCACGATTCTATTTTTAATCTATGGTGCCCTTTAAAGTAATGGAGATGCTTTATTATAATAATAAGAGGACACTCTCAGAGATCTATCCCTCACTTCTTCCCCAGTCTAGCTTCAAAATTGAAAAACTCGAGGCAGTTCACAGACGACGTCAGTCAACTGCGTTCATGCTCCGTTCCATCACTCCCTATTTCACTTTTCTCATTTAAAAGTCTGAGCCTTACAGCGAGCTTCAGCGGGTTGACTGCTTCCGGAGCGTTGCACTCCGTCTCCGATTGCCCCTTGACGACAATCTTGGTGAGGTACAGCAGCCACTTGCCGTTGGCGGCCTCAGAGGGCCAGTCAAACGCCAGAGCCAGGGTCCCCAAGTCTCCCAGGGGCTGCCCCCTCATGTTCACCTGGAGGAGAAGCAACAAAGAGAGTGACTTCACAAGGAAAAAAAACAACGTTGTTAAATATAACAACGTCAAAGCTGGACGGTAGCTTTGTGACTCCAAAAACGGTATCCACCCCCACTCACGCTTACACCACAAACCATGTCTCACATAGCAATCTTTTCCCCACGCAATATTAAACTTCTAAAAGAAGGAAAAATGTTGGCTTCAAAGACTGGGTGGGGAGGATGGAAATGTGGGTGAGTCGCACACATACTGTAGATGCAATATACCATCATGGACGTCTAGTATAGTCTGAGTGGCAGCGGTGACTCACGTTGAAGGTGAACTCCACCAGACTGCCCACGTCACTGGTGTTTACCATGGCCGACATGCCCATCACTGTCCCACCGAACTGTGTCTGCACCAAGGTGTTCTCTCTGAGCAGAGGGCGTTCAAGAAAAATGATTTGTACACACAAATGAGAGTGACGTGACATTCCTTTGTGTTTTATACAGCACGTTAGGTAACGGCACTCACATGGAGAGGGAGGGCAGGATGGTGTTTTCGATCAGCAGGGCCACGGGCACAGGCGTCAGGTCGCTCTGCTCACTGAGACTGAAGGAAACACACGTCACCGTGACATCAACGCGTACGGTAGAAAAACACGCACCTTCAAAAGCACTCACGTGGACAGAAGCAGCTGCGACTCCACCTCCTGTGTGTACAGATCGATGCCCGACGTCTCAAACTTGAGGGCGAGTGACACCTGATCCGGAGAGCACGGGCTCAGTGTCAGAGAACAGAGGGACAAAATCCATGAAAGATATGAAAAACGCCATGGATACTGACCTTGTCATTGCCTTTCAGTGGATTCCCCAGCTCACAGATCACTGTGACGTCAAAGCTGCATTGCACGTCATGGTCCTGGACAAGAAAATGACAAACAGAATTAAAGAATGTGACTCTTTAAGTCATAATTATGGAAGCCCATTTCCGCCAGAAAAAAACTTTTTAGCGACTTTTCATTTCATAATAATGAATTTTTATCTCTTAATAATAATGAATTTTTATCTCACAATAATGAATTTTTATCTCTTAATAATAATGAAATTTTATCTCACAATAATGAATTTTTATCTCTTAATAATAATGAATTTTTATCTCACAATAATGAATTTTTATCTCTTAATAATAATGAAATTTTATCTCATAATAATGAATTTTTATCTCTTAATAATAATGAAATTTTTTCTCATAATAATGAATTTTTATCTCTTAATAATAATGAAATTTTATCTCATAATAATGAATTTTTATCTCTTAATAATAATGAATTTTTATCTCTGAATAATAATTAATTTTTATCTCATAATAATGAATTTTTCTCTCTTAATAATAATGAATTTTTCTCTCTTAATAATAATGAATTTTTACCTCATAATTTTGACTTTTTATCTCATAAATTAGACTTTTTGACTCATAATTTAGACTTTTTATCTCATAATTATGACTTTTTATCTCATAATTTAGACTTTTTATCTCATAATTATGACTTTTTATCTCATAATTATGACTTTTTATCTCATAATTTCAACTTACTTTGAGGATATTTATGTTATCAATGTTCTTTTCTGGCACAAATGAGCTTTCATCCATAATTTAGTCATATCATAAAAAAAAGAAGTCAAAACTTGGATCGAGGGGAAAAACAAATAGACATCTGCTGCCCTCTAGTGGACGCACCGTGGACCTGACGCCGGAATATCTCAGTGCATCAGGGAAGGTGATGTTGAGCGCGGCCTGATGGGCGTCCTCGCCGAGTCTCCCAGCTGAAGGGAAGTTCGTCACCTCCACCATCAGCCGTATTATCTTCATGTTGCTGTTGAACTGCAGCACCTGGAATTTGCCGTTCCTGCACATCAACACATTTATGTTTTAATTAGTATTATGACCAACTCAAAAATCCATTTATCTAAATAATGGTGTCAGGAGCTTTAAGGATTCCATTTTACCTGGGGTAAGGCTTTTCTTCATTGTCAACAAACTGAGCCGTGAGCTGCAGATTACTGCTACATTTGTTGTCTGAGCCACATTCATTCTGAAAATTAATCTGTGGGAGAGAGCGGTAAATGGGATTACATTACACCCTACAGTGGCGCCATGACACGCACAAAGGCCTGAACACGTACTGTACCTCGGTTCTCTCAGTGAGTTTTTGCTCCTGGCTCAGGATTGGAAAGGAGTCCAGGTTCTGCACGGAGCGCCGGGACTTAGGTTTCTGCTCGTGCAGGGACAGCTTGAGGGAAAAGACCACGGGCTCCAGTTTGTCCATCACAGGTGCCTGTGAATTTATCCAAGTATTTAGTTAGTCGCTTTTCTTCATGAAATACAAATGGATATTCATATATAACCTCTCACTTACGACAACAAACAGCTTCCGGGTGTCACACGTGGTCTTGGAAGCGGGCAGGCTTATGATGCCAGTGTAGGTGTCAGAGTTATTGTCCTCGAAACGAACCCGAGGGCTTCTTCTCCTCTCCATGTCCGCCTCCACTGTGTACTGCACCACTATACAAATTGTAAACACAAACAGCGCTCAAGCACGCCGCAACACAATGTGTAACAATAACAATACAGCCGTTTCAGATGATGGCGGCAGAAAAGACTACTTACTGACGTTCTTCTTGAAGTCTTTGTTGCCATTGCTCAGCGTGAACGACATGCACAGTGTCGCCGTGATACTGTAACACACACACGGAGCGACGGTGTGAATTTACATTTTTAAAAAAAGTGACCAAGCTTGACATGACACGACATCTCACCACGGTGTATTCCCAGGACACAGATTAGGATCCACGATCTTCGGCTCGACGCGGAAGTCCTTCGTCAAGTGGATGACCGGTCGAGCTCTGAAGACAAAGAAAACAGATGAGACAATTATGATTTACTGTCGTCACCTTTCATGTCACATCTCTTCCACATTCTAACTTTTACAATATAGTTGTCCGTATAAATGTGTGCCGACACCCGTCTTGTTGGTGTTTTACCTGAGCAAGGCAATGCGGTCGTCCAAAGAGCCGACTAAGATGTCCGGGTAACTGTTGTCGTCCATGTCCATGCCTCCGTTCAGGGAATAGCCAAAGGTCTGGAATCCACCATTGGCAACCGTCTTGCCTTCAATCACCTGTAGAGGGCAGAATTACTTTCAAGACTTACTGTACATGGACGGTTACACTGAAGCACATCCGTCAGAGTCAGACGTTACCTGACTGGGGCTCTCAGAGATTCCCTTTTTACTGCCCATCCATATGTAGACCTTCCCCGCGTCGTGGAACGGCGCTCCGACGGCAAAGTCTGCAGACAAAAGCAACAGACTGAAACGTCTCAGGGACACACAGAGGGAGAAAGACAAGCTTTATGTAATGCCCTGCCACTCATCACTAGGTGGCAGCATTGCACCACCTAGTGATGAGTGGCAGCATTGAATCTGTGTCAAAATGAACAGTCCATGAAGTTTCCCATCTGAGATAATTGTGCATAACATATAAAGTCTTTAACCAGTCAAAACAACATTAATTTGGTTTTGTCCTTAATTCTGGGTGCATTGCATTCACTGTCATACCTTGGAATCCATCTTGGTTGACGTCACCAATAGCGGCGACGGAAATGCCGAACCCAGAAGCCGACGGACCCTTCAGGACGACGGCGGCCGTCTTCTGGAAGGATCCATTCTCGTTCATGAAGATGTACACGGCTCCGCCGTGATCGTTCATGCGGTCGAAGTAAAACGGCGCGCCCACAATCAGGTCATTCCAGCTGTCAGGGGCCGAGGAAAATGTGCAAAAATCAACATTCATTTGTCTTTAAATAACACAAATCTAACCACGTAACTCCTGCTTACGATTTAACCGCGATGTTACGATGTTTCTTTCACCTCTGCTCATCGTATTTATAGGATATAATAATTACTTAATATTAACCCCTTAAGCCCGAAAGAAAACGACCGCCGTATTCATCCGCTGTAAAAACAAACTTTTTCTTTTTTTATTAAGTGTTGCTGAAAGTTCAGACCCTAATACTAATAAAATGACATAAAGGACTGATGAGTATACATTTTAGTCTAAATCCTCTGAGAGTAACTGGAGTGAGGAAACATACTCGTCGTTGTTGAGGTCAGTGATGGCCATGCTGCTTCCAAAGTACGAGCCCACTTGTTCCCCGGGGATGATGAGCACAGGTTTGATGCTGTTGTCGGTCTTTGTCCCGAACATCACGGAGCCCTTGGACTCGTCCCTGGGAGACCCCGTGACTACTGTGTAGTCGTCGTGGCTGAGGAGCTTCTTCTCCTCGAGGACTGAATAACCTGTGGCAGAGAGACAATGAGACAGTCGGCGTTAAAAGTTCACACAGGCCTTTTCTTTCGCAGTGTGGCAGTTAAAGCTGGATTTCCTCTGACTCTTTTTCCTGTTGAGTATGATGTAAAAACGACGGCATATTTATTTACCAATATAACTGTTGCGTTTTTTCAGCTGGCCAAAGTTCTTGTTAATTGAGTCCCAAGCGTTCACTGGATCTCTCCATGTCACGTGGACATTTCCTTGGTAATAAAAGCAGAATCAGACAGCGGTGTTAAAATCAGTAACAGGTTTTGCCAGGCAGAGAATCATCCCGGCGTGAACTCCTCGGCACCCACCTTGCCACACGTAGCTCCCCGTGGCACCGATGTAGACGTCGTTGTCCGTCATGCCGCCAGAGATGCCCATGTTGCACATGCCTTCCAGCTCCATGTCAAAGTTGGGGTTGCAGACCTCGTAACTGTCAGTCTGCCAGTCGTCGTTTTGATCGAAGGTCAGATCGTTACTCCGCACGAAGCACTTCCCGATCATCCGCCGCTGCTCCTCTGCGCCGCCCTTGATCTTCACGTACCGGTGCCCACATGCCTGGAGAGATCAGGGCCAGTATATGAGTGTTAACATATATGCATTTTCAGATTATCTATACATCTGTCCTTCTGTCCGCCAGTCTATCTATCCATCCATCTGTATAAGTTTGAATATATATAACAGTCTGAATATATATATATATATAATGAAAATCTGAATAAAGATAAGGACATTTTTAATATATATATATATATACATATATAAACGAAAGTCTGAATATATGTATATATACATGTATATGTGTATATATATATCTATATATGTATATATATATAATGAAAATTTAATTATATTCATGTATATGTGTATATATGTGTATATATATATATAAATAAATGTATATATATATTTATAATGAAAGTTTAATTATATACATGTATATGTGTATATATGTGTATATATATATATATATATATATAAATGTATATATATAATGAAAGTTTAATGATATATAAAGAAAGTCTGAATATATGAGAGCAGGAACCTCTCAGGATAACTTCTAACTTTTCCTACCTGCATTTCTAATTCTGTCTTGTTTAACACAATACAACAGGGCGTCATCTCACCAGAACGCGTCCGGCCTTCTCCACCCTCTGACTGGCCACCGTCACGCCGAGCCACATGCCCTCGACCATCTCTAAAGGGTTCGCTGTGGAGGAGTCGAAACACGGCGGTTACATCACAGGAGACAGAGAGTGCAAACGGAGATTATTATTATTGTTGTCCTTCATTTAGAGAAATACTCAAAAGGAGTACGAGGTGCAGTCCACTGTCAAGCATTTCCCATCATTCATTATATATATATATATACAAAATCATCGTGATTACGGAGTTAATCACAGTCACAGGAAAACCCGGCCCGACAGTAAAGCATCATTCGGCCTTGGTTCATGCCCTGACACATACTCTATTAACCTCAAAAATGTACTGCCACTGCAGCAACAGTCTCTCCGAGCTCAACATCAAACAGGGATGAGGAATCCTTTCATTACAGTTGTTACTTAGAAGCCTCTGGTGCTGCCATATTCCCCCTGAAGGTGGAACAGCAGTAAGCATATCAGCTAAATAACCCTCAATTAAGCAAAGATGCACTTTCAGAGGTTTGTGTCCTGTGGCGCTTTGTGTCGACCCAAAATGGTGTCAGTTATGCTAGTATAAAGAAGAAGTTAGCTGGTCATGATTGGTTATAGTTTACATTCCCTTGGTTTAATATTCAGGGGAAATTACCTGTGTGTGTCAAATGGAAACTTATTTTACTCATAAAGGTCGTGTTCATGTCACGGGGAGTTTTAGATGACGCTTTAGCATGTCTGAGGAAAAACACCTTTAATTTGATTGATTTGCATTAAACTCTGAGGGCATGAAATATGTGTAAACTAGACAATACATGCCAAACAATGACGCTTTAGGATGCATTTAAAGACTTAAAGGAGTATAGTTTTTGGAGTTTGATTGGGCTTCTTTTTCAACTGGAAAACCCTTGGTGGTGATTGTTTGACTTTTCAACACATACTTTCCACTGCTTTCAAACATTAACAGACAGGGGGGGGGAATCACGGGGGCAACCTCACGATACGATACGCGATACATAGCCCAGGATACCCATAATATCGCGATACGACGATTCTGTGATAATCAAAATGTGAAGAAAGCAAAACATTAACGTGAAAAGTGAAGTGCTTTTTCAGGATTTCTCCAGTTATTCACAAGTTACCCATGAGCCCTTGGTTATGACGAGAGGTCATGTACATGGTTTGCTCGGTGTGATCGGGTGGTAAAACACCGCTCACACACCTGTGCGAGATGTGCTTCACACTTACTCGTGGTGACCAGGTCCATTCTGGAGCAGTCGGTGGCGTCCGTAGTAATGGGACAGGAGTAGACGGCACCGGTTTCGTTCACATTTGGTAGGGACTTTGCCTTCTCTTTGGGCGCTCCCGTCAGAAGCCTGAACACACACGCAGACAAACAGATAAAGAGAAGAGCGGGACAGATAAAGATTACTACCACGAGATCATATCAGGGTCGTGTCACGGTGTTCTGCAACGTAAAAGAAGACTAGACGATGGCCTGATAAGCCGGCTGGTCTAAAAACAGAGGGGGGGAGGGATCCTGCGGTTTAATGGTCTGGAGCGTCTTCCTACACATATGACAATTTGATGCTGAGATACTTTTCCATGACGAAGGCGGTTGAAATTTTCAAGCATGATTCACTTAAACTAGACAAGTAAAGACTGAGCCGGTGCGCGGTGACGTGGAGAGTGGAGCAGTCGGTGCGCGACCCGGAACAAGTCTGGGCACCACATACACAAAAGACAAACACGGCTCTCGGTGATGGACCTGTGTCTTTTTTGTCCACTCACCCAGACACTCCCTACATCAGCACCTTTTCACACACACACACACACACACACACACACACCACACAACTTTGAAGTCGAGGGATTAGGCACTCTGTGGGACACACTATTTACTGTCAGCACAAGATTTATTAGCTCCACTTTGTAGGCGGAGAGGTGCAGACGCGGGGCTCGTTTTCGGTGTGTGTGCGACACATGGTTCGCCATAGTGTGTGAAACAAACAGTGTCCACGTGATGTGTGTCGTTCTTCTCTGTCAAACTTTCTAAAAAAGATGTTTCCTGGTACGAAAAAGTAAAAGACGAGGAGTCAAGTTTGTGGCTACATTGATATCGGCCTTCCTTAAATGCACCGATAAGCATGAATAAATACAGATAATGGGACTGCAGACTTAAAACAGACCTTTTCAAGGAGGCTATAATGCCTTGAAAATTAAAATCACAAAGGCAAGATATTTTTCTGTGGGATGAATCATGGCAGAAGGGCTTGCAGTTTCCATCCCTCTCTCCACCACCATTTCATATACAAGGTGCCCTCATACTGTATGTACTTGCAATCTAGTGATGAGAATAATTCACGAGCCCAGACACAATATCCTCTCTTTGATGTGTCACCTGAGCGCAAACGGACTCAAAGTTTGTCCTTGCAATGGAAGCAGTTACAGTTTTAACCTCTTTCTAGCCTCATTATGACCCAAAATAAAAAAAGTAAGTAAGAAACTATACAGGCACAAACAGGGGTGTCAAACTCATTTTTAGTTCAAGTGGAGCCGCACCACTAAAATAACAGCATAGGTATCTGGAAATGAAAAATATAGCGTTCCACATTATGAAGTTTGTATATTCTTATTCTATGTGAGTGGAGGATAATAAGGTCGTTAATAAGAATATTATTGCTCAATGCACTGTGAATATGACAAATAAATGTCATTAAACTTGATTAGACTCTAATTCTAATCAATCTTTTATCCTGTGGGCCAGATTACACCCTCTGGTGGGCCGCTTCTGCTTATCTTTAAAGGGTCGTTGACTGGAGCTAATCCTGGCTGAAATTGAGCAAAAAGGTATAAGCTGCTAGACATGCGGAGACAAACAGCTGTTAACTCATTAAATTAGAGTCTCCACGTAACCTAATCCCAATCTGCATGTCTAAATATAAATATGGACCACAGCTTATCTAACAACATCAACAGGTACAAGTGTTCTTTTTTTCTGATACCAGATCAGCTGTGAATAACAATTATTTCATAATACAATCATTTTTAAAACACTGCCAGAGCTAAGACGGCCACTGAGGGACCGGCAGTTTTCAGTGAACAGGGAGGAAGTGGCTGCAAAGTCTGGTAATCACTCAGTCGTGTCGACAGCACCTGTGATTCCATAGAAGCAGTTACTGTGTGTGTGTGTGTGTGTAAAACCAGGGCCAAAGAGTCCCACTGTGGGTGTGGGAGGCCCATGTACGTGTGTGTGTGTGTGTGTGTGTGCTGCGCCCATTCTATAGATGTAAGCACACGAGGAAGTGAGTCTGTGTTTTCAGCCTGCACCACTTCATTTCTACTAAATCAGACCACCTGATGAGCTCTGCAGCTGTTTCCAAACAGTCACACACACAAAGTATCGCATCTTTCTGAGCTTAGAGCTCAGATTAACTTATAAAACATTTAGAGACCGTGGTAGTGTGAACTTTGCTCTCACTAAAAAAGAACTTAAGGAGAGCCGAGGCCCAAAGTCCAGTGCTAATCACACTCGCTTGTGGAAGGCTTGGATAATCTTGGTCGGCGGCAAAACAGACGGGAACGAGAGTTCAAGCCGAGCTCAAAGCGCGTTCGCCGTCGTCCGCGTGTCTCGGCAGAGCCACGTGGGTCACCTGTGTTTGTTGTGGAAAGTCAAAAACCACAGGTCAAGACACAGCGGAGAGAGTGTCTGAAGTTTCATATCAGGAAGACCTTACACCGAGACAGGGATTAAAGAGGATTTGCTTGACAGTTTTGAGGGTCTTTATGTTGAAGCCATCGCCAGCAGCCTGGTATATCAGCTTACCACGCATAGGAGGAAACAAGTCACTCCCTTCACTGCCATAATGACACAGGGACTCTTCAAATATGCAACAGATAGCCTTCATATCATCATTGTCGGCTCAAACGAACCCTAAAACGCCAACGTTTCAAGCAGTTTATGCGAGAGGATATGAAAGGATTCCACTCTTCTCCACCTGTACATGAAAATGACCACAACCTGAGCAAAAGGGTTGACTCAGCCATGACAGTGCATCTCATATCCTGTCCCGAGTGCAACAATGTGTGTGCCTCGCCTCCTATCTGCCTCCCTGCTCATCACCTCCTCATAAACATGCTGTCAAAGGCCCGGCAACGGGGAGGGGAATGGAAGAGGGGCGCCCAGCAACCGCATTCCTCCTCCCAGGACATGTTGAAATTCGCCCCCCTTCCAATGGAAGTGATCGTGAAGGCTGACTAAACCAAACATTTACTGAGGCAAACACACCCAGCCAAGGTGAGAGTGTGAGAGTGCATTCTTGAAATCAGGACTGAGAAACTCTCCAGACGAAGGGAGTCACTCAAACAAATTCATAAACACAGCGCTGGTGTTTGTCGAAAATACACCGGTGCAGTAATCTTATTTAGCAACGCCTCACGAAAGAAAGAAGACAGGACCAGGAGGTGGGATTGAAAAAGTTAAGTAAGAAGTTTGTAGACAACTGGTGTTCGTGTACAACTACAGTGTCTTTTCTGAATAAAACTGTTTGTTTTTCTTCATTTTAAATTGTTAAAACACTATTTTAACATGAGTCAGTCATCAGTCATAAAATAAATCAGTCAATAAATAAATTGTAAATAAGAAAGTTATTCTGGGGGAAAAATGTTTTCAGGGTTAGGTGTTCAAGGGTTAAAAGATGGGGAAAAGTATAAGTGACCAACAAAGACAGAAGGACACGGAGAATAAGTCAGTGTGCACGTGATGGATCGTCTGTCCAGATAAACCTCAGGGCAACCAGTTTGTTACAGGGCGTGCCTGTCGCCCTCAGGGCAAAGTAAAATGAAGCAACACAGAAGACAACCTCAGGGCCCGTGTTTCCCTGCCGTCAAAAAATAAAACTCAGTTCAAACAGTAGTTCACAGAGTTTGAATAATAACGTCAACAACAAGAATCACCAAAGGTTGCGTACTGTAGCTTTATCTGAGAACCATATGCTGTATAAAATATGTGCACAGCAAAAAAAGCCACTTTTAAATCACGTTACTCTATAATAACTAACTCTAAATGTGTCACTCTCTGCTTTATTGTAAAGAACGGTAGAAAAACACTGTGGGTGGGACCGTGTGTGTGTGTGCATTTACAATCAAGCCGCTTCCACAGGATGTGGATTCGTACAAAAACGAAATTTTTATGACCCCGCCATGAACCTGCTCTACACTGTATCACGTGCAGCAGCAGCAGCAGCAGCTGTGATACAGTGACACACATTACTGTTGCCCCTGGTAACAAGGATTCAGAGAGAGGATCGGTGAAGTGAGGACGTTCAGTTTTTAATGATGAGATACAGACATATTCAAATGTATCTGTGATCTGAAGCTGTATTGATTTGGACCAGGAAGCCGAGTAGCCACACTTTAAACAGGACAACTGAAAGGGGGAGGAGCTTCTACATGAAAACTGTTCTGAATGATGATAAAGTGAGACAAAGACTTCAAGTTAATTGGTATAGGATTATTTCTGTTAACCCTTAAACAAGCCTGGCTTTCAATTTCAGGATTACTTTATCCTTTTTTTCATGCATTTATGTGAGGTTGTGTCTATTGTAAACAAAATACTCACACTAACACCCCTATGCACAAAAATTTACTCATGGAAACCCATTCAAATCACTGTTTTTGATGCATTATGACTTAAAACTTGTCAATTTGAGGGTTCTGGTCCAAAAATTCATCAATGTTCGATGTGTAGGTTGATGGTTTATTTTTTTTTTCTTTTAAATGAAATACATTATTTTATAATTTATACAATTTCATAGCTTAACGTGTGTTAGCGTGAGTATTTTATGGGGGAAAAATGCATATAAACAAATGTTTCTGCTAATCTCTCACATATGCCAGGCTGCATGACGTATATTGAAAATGATTGATTTATTGTGCTTTTTAGACCATAAAATGAAGGTGCATCATGACAAATACTTGGCAATTTAAGGGTTAATGTTGATATTTGACATGGAAAGGAATGGTGTTGGTTTAAAACATTAATAGCTTATTTTTTTATGAACACGTTTCAGTGCTCTAGGTGTGTTAACGTAACTTTTTTTGAAGGCACATCTAAGGTTTAATAGATATACCTAAGAACATGTGAAACAAAGGTGAGAACAAATAAAAGGGGATTCTCCCTCTTAGTGAAACACATAATAGGTCATGAAAGTGCCAAACAAGTACAGACGAGGAACAGATAGTTTCAAGCGACTGGGCTGTAAGCAACTCATATTGAGTCCTTAGATCCACGAAGCAAATGAATGGGGGCTGATATTGAATGGAGCGACTCAATTTGTAGATTGAATTAAACATGAGGACGAGAGTGAGCGAGGCAGAGATGGATGTCCATACGCTCTCGTAATGGTGTAATGACTGAAATATGAGAGGACGCTTGATAAAGGCATGGTGTAGTACAGTGTGGTGGGTAGAGGGATGTAAAGTCACGTGATGAATGTGCATGTGTGTGTGTGTGTGCATGCTCGGTGCCCAGTTCAGTTTTATTGTGTTACAACAGCACAATGATAAATCCAGTTCTTAGTCAATTCAGGAAACACTCACAAAGCAGTAGGTGGGGTGAGGAGAGCACACACAGCTATCAGCCCATTCACCGCGAGCACGCCTTGTTCTTAACACACTCTTAACTGTAAATGTGTCTGGACGTAGAGAACATGGTTCACAGATGAGTCGCCTCTAGACAAACAGTGAGCTCAACCTGCTGTAAAAAGAGAAGTGTTGGTCCCTCACAACTTCCCTCAAGACACCTGCACTTCCCTTTCTGGCGTGATCAACTGTTTCTGCATTCATTGAGGGCCTGAGTCATACGGTGTGTTTGATATTTAACATTTTATACGTGGCAAAATATGGTAAACACACAATTAAACCTCACTGCAAAATAGTGATCCGTCTGGTAAACAAGGAATAAGAAGATGATTGTGTTCTCCAATTCTTGGCACATTAACTTTGTTTTAGTCACTTTTCTTTAGGTCAGTACAACCGCCCTTTTATTCACTGCTACAGCAGATAACATAGACTTGTTCGTGCTGGTGCAGAAATTGCCTGACACCAACATATCTTCAGGGATTATGCAAGTTGTACATTGTACTTCATTGTTCTGTGTTTCACTTTCACCACTAAAGAATTCAACTCACACGTATGCAGATGAGTACAGAACACAAAGTGAAAGTACCACTGTTTTGATACATTTTTACTTAAAAGTACTGGTCTAAAAGTAAAAGTTACTTAGTTACTTTTTTAAACAAGGTTGGGGTTCTTTCTTGTGTCACAAGAAAAGAGGACACAAATCTTACATGAATTGTTTTTGATTAAAGGCAAACCAATTCACCTGTCCTCATCATTCACCTGTCCTCATTGTTTACTGCCAATTTTCTTTTTCTTTTTTTTAATCAAATTATCTTCAGGCCAGCTTTTTCTTTTTTTAAATGATGTGATTTAAAACTTAGCAAAGTACAGTACAAAAAAACACACTAAAGTAAAAGTAAAGTTACACAAAAAAGCTACTCAATTACAGTCACACAAGTAAATCACATATGATATTCAGTATCCCGCGCAACATCCATATAATTAATCCAAAATAATCTGAAACATCTCTAATAATCTAAACATCCAAATAATATAATTTAATTTATTAGATTTGCCTACAAAACATATTGTTTTAATATATGTACATCTATAAAATGTAATGTATATGAGAATAATATTTCACAAAGTCATCACACAAAGTGATCCACACGATCTAAAGTCGTATACTTTACACAATGTCCCTGTCGTATTAAGACAAATCCTTCAGTATCACTGTCACAGGGTGTAAGAGAGCAAACACTGAGTGAAAGGAAGCTAAAGGTGATTTGTTGGCACACCTAGCAAATCATATACAGACAACTGAGGCCAGTGGTGGTTAAAATGTAATTTAAAAAACAAACACACACAAACAGCCCACCTGGTGAGATACAGATCACTGGCTTCAATTTAGTGCGAGTTTTCACACTATGAGATGCATTCATTAGTGATCAAAACAGTTAAAAATGAAAGAAATCACTCTGCACTCTGTGTTCTACACAGACACACACACGTGAGCGCCAGTCTACCAGCGGTGAATCAGCTGGGCAAACATCCTGTTTGATGACCACCATCTGCCACGAGTGAAACAGTAACAGGAGAGCAAACTCATTTAATCCCATTTTGACAAGCTAAACATGGCGGGCTATTCCACCCACACACCCCATGGTAATAAACTAACGCACTTTTCATTATCCGGGGACAGGGGAAAACGTTAATACAAGCGTACGACTGACGCTTGGCCTGTTAACTGTGGTCACACAGAGTCAGCAGTCAGCCACTGGATCCCTGATGTCAAAATGGTTTAGTCCACACTCTCAGCTTTGTGCAGCATTGACTTCCATTCATTTGGACACAAAAGCACTATCCCTAACATTAGCCATAACCACTTAATGCCTAACCCTAACCAGATCATGACACCGGCTTCCTGTGAGTCAAAGGACAGATTTCAAAATCTTACTCTTGCTCTACAAAGCACTGAATGGTCTTGGACCCAAAATACATACTAGACTTATTCGTTTCCTATGAAGCATCCAGAGCTCTAATCATGAATCATGAAGCGGCATTCAGTTATTCTGCTCATCACCTGTGGAACAAACTCCCTGAACACCTGACGTCAGCTCATTTGAATCAGGCCTGGAATCATCATTATTATTTATTTATTTATTTATTTATTTAACTCGTTCCCCAGAAAAGCAGTTACTGCCTCATTAGGACCACGTTTTGGTCTCCATGAGAACTTCTGGTCCTAAAAAGGTTAACAAATACAGTCCGTGTACACACAAAGAGTCTGGACGCATGTTCTTTAGTGACCCCCCCCACATCACATTCACGCGAGCAAAGTCACATTAAGCAGCCATGGGAGAATTCACCAGAGACTCACAGTATCAGTAACAGCGTTCCATTAACATCTTGACCCTGATTGTATATACAGAGAGACGGGGGAGGGAGGGGAGCGAGGGGAGGGAGGGTGTTACAGGTGGACGACCTCACAGCTGTAACCGTGCTTAGAATAACAGTGGTAGCGTGTCTGCTATGTGTCAGGTTTTCACTCAACTATTACTCAGCGTATATAAAAGCAGCACAGGTGTGTGTGTGTGTGTGTGAAACATGTGTTTCTACCTGATGGAACTTGGAACACCTCCAGTAATAATAAAAAAAAACCCACTGGAGCAGATTTGAATGCTTGTTATCGATCAATAAAAGGTCGTAGTAAGTAGTCGGGAGACTTTTTGTGTTGTTAAATGTACAGTAGGCAGCATTTTGAAGGCATCGCTGATCAACAAATCAATAATAACCTCTCAGCAGTGTAAATCACAATGGACAGTGACGAGGAAAAACACAGTACAATTTTATTTTTTACTTCTCTGATGCTAATATCACACACAACCTTGAGTTTCTGGTGATACCAATATTAGTCAGATTTCTTTCTATTTTTACATTGTTTAAAAGCTGTTAACAACACATTTGATGTGTTACCACCTAGTCATAATCAGCCAATTCAAAAACATACTCACCAGGGGGGCCTTAAGTATACCAGGGTATACCAGGGCCTTAAACGTACCAGGGTATACCAGGGCCTTAAGTATACCAGGGTAAACCAGCCATAATCAGCCAATTCAAAAACATACTCACCAGGGGCCTTATATACCAGGGTATACCAGGGCCTTAACGCACAGGGTATACCAGGGCCTTAAGTATACCAGGGTAAACCAGGGTGGGCCTTAAGTACAGGGTAAACCTTACCAGTATACCAGGGAGGGCCTATAAACCAGGGGAGCTTTAAGTATACCAGGGCAAACCAGGCTTAAGTATACCAGGTAAACCAGGGCAGCATACCAGGGTAAACCAGGGGCCTTAAGTATACCAGGGTAAACCAGGGCCTTAAGTATACCAGGTAAACCAGGGGCCTTAAGTATACCAGGGTAAACCAGGGGCCTTAAGTATACCAGGGTAAACCAGGGGAGCCTTAGGTATACCAGGGTAAACCAGGGCCTTAGGTATACCAGGGTAAACCAGGGGGGCCTTAAGTATACCAGGGTATACTAGGGCCTTAACAACAACACTTCTACAGATCCTTTCTTGTACCACAGCGTTAGCAAACACTTTGACTTGGACAATATACTCAACAAAATCCACGTCCAATATCAACAGAGAGTTTCAAAGATTGAAAAAAAAGTGCCTCTGGTCGTCATTTGCATGAGAAACAAGCTAAAAACAATCTATCCATGCACAACGGGTCGGTGAAGCTCACACAAGAATGCTATGCTCCCAACAACATGACTATTTTCATAAACTGTGGTTATAAACTCTCAACAATCCACTATTTTCCCCAGAGATCCTGTCTTCTGCCGCTTTAAAGACCACATGATAACACGCACCCAGACTTGTGCACAGACATACCGAATGTAAACCAATACTCGAGGATCATTTCCCCTTCAAAGATGATAAATGACATGACGAGACAAAGGTATTGAAGCATATAGTTTTTCTAGCTGCAGGTAACCCTCATTAGCCCAGAGGCCAGCTCCACCACTGTTTCTCATGCTGTTTCAGGGCATTTTGTACGAGCAGGGGAGAAAATGAGGATCTCTTACATTTTTGTTCAGACAGCAACAGTCCTCTCTGCAGGTATTTACCAGTGAAAGCGCGACCATAGAGAATCTCTTCAGCGGAGATTAGCAGGAGGCCCAGTGTCCCGCTGGGATCCATTTCATCGTGTTATTAGAAGCTGTCGCTCACTCTGTCGCTACACAAAATGCAGCCCATGCCATTAACAACTGATTGGATACAGACAATAAATAGCATAAAGATCAAGGTCAGTCACCATGGACAGACTAGCGTGTTGCTACAAGGTCTAAAACCTTGAACTACTGTCCACACGTTGTTCACAACGTCACACTATTTTCATTAGATTTTTAATTTCACATTTTCCGTTAAACAGGACAGCTGTGAAAAAATAAACCGTATCATTATTAAAGTTAAGTTATGAGGTGTACTTATTTTATTCTAACTAATCTAGGAGATTTTACACAAACCAGCAACTGATCTACAAAACAACTGTAAATTAAAAAATGTTGATCCGTGTTTCGTCAAACCTGGAAATTGAGGTTCTCAAATGTCTTGTTTTAGTCCACAAAATTATTCCCTTTTTATAGTTTCTTTGTTATATGGCGCAAAGAAATGAAGAAAATATTCATATTTAAGATGCTGAAACAATAAGAAATCTTGTTTTAAGCATGAAAAAAGCTTAAAACCGATTAATCAATTATTAAAATAGATGATGATGAATTAATTAATCTAGTAATCTAAATTATAGTATAACTACGGGAGAGGATTGGGATCAAATGTCTGCTGATAAAAACCTTGCAATGTTAATAAAGTGGAAAACTGCCACAATTTCATAGCAGCTTCTATGTCCACAAAATTCCACAGAAATTGATTTTGCAGTTTTTCAGCAAAAAAACAACACAAATTCCTTGGTGAAGATATTGTTTTTGACAAAATATTCTGCCGCGCAATACAACTTCAATACAACACAACCCAGCGACAGACTTTCGGTCGTTACGTAACAGCAGATTGGAATCCTCCAAGTATGAAGAACAAATATCTCTGTGCTGCTGGAACACAAAAGAGAAACATCAGTAACAACCTGCGCAGCCGGGCTCTGGTCTAATACATGCATGCATGAGGGTCTAATGCACAACACAGGATCCTTATCTGCGAGTGTGTTTCACTGTGGCATGACCGTGGCGCTCTGACAGAACCTACTGTACTGCAGAGACAAAGACGAGTGTCGTGCGTATGACGAGGAATGTTGGAGCGCGGCCAAGCTGGGTCAAACCCACCTGCGCCGCTCTCATTAGCCTGTGCTACAGGATGTAATGTAATATAACACGTGAGGTCACTCAGGTGACGTTAAAGCAGCAGTGTGTACATTTATGTTATTATAACAATCTAACGTTATTTATTATTATTTCTGCTTAATTTAAGCATTAAAGGACCAGAGAACATCCTGTTACTAAGTGCTTTTTTTTGCCCAGAATAACTTCCAATATTTGGCAGTTATTTACAATTTACTGCATGTTAAAATAGTGTTTTCACAATTAAAAATGAAGAAAGATAAATTGGTTTGTTATGAAAAACACTTTTGTGCATGTTAAATTTCACATTTGAACATTTAAAATAACATGTGTTTGAGTCTCTGTCTCTCAAATGCACAAAAACTGGCCAACTCTCTGCTCTCTGGCGAAAAAGATGCTGATTTATATAAAAAAATACGCTCTGTCAAGCAATACTATCATACCCGCACAAAAATGCCACTTCTGCTGTATGAGTTAGCTTCATCTATCTATATTTATTTACTATCTATCTACCACTAAATCTTTAGTTACTGCTGACTGTAGACACGCACAGAGAGAGGAACACTGTGACCACACAGATAACACCTCATCTGTGAAAAGAGTGTCTGATCATAAGTTTCCCCTTATTTTACGATTCAGTTTCACTGTTAATCTTCAACACTTATTTTTTGTGACGTGTTCTGGTGATATCCAGCATCTTTTCAGGCTGACTTTAGTTACTTTTTATTAACAGTAGACACTGCCACACGATCGGCCAACACAAGAGTATGATGATGGCAAGAATGACAAAGACAGGGATAGAGAATCCCAGTATTTGCAAAAGGCAAAAACAAACAACTATGCGTATTCAGCTACATCTGAGTGTATGTGTGTATACAGCAGCAGCGCAGGGGCGAGCGAGGGAAACAAACTGCCCTAGAATTCACTTATGAAAGTTTTTGTGGCCGTCTGTACTGACATAAAACCATAGGCGAGCCAAAACTGCTCTATAGAGAAATGTAATGTGCTTCTGGGTCTTTGTGCAGTGAAAGCTGAGTCCTTGATAAATGTCCACATAGGACGGTATATACAGTACACACAATACTATGGCAGTGTGGACCCATTCACACGGCTTCCTGCTTGTAAAACTTGTTGCTGGCGCGATAAGAGAGAGCATATTTTTTCTGCAGCCACGTTTCTGCACCCACTGAAGTAAACCAGAGCATGTTGAAACTACACATCAGCCTGTTTGTGGCTATAAACCTCACAGCGAGTCGACCAATCTGATATGCACCTCGCAGCAGCAGAAAAGGCCGCATTGGGGGGTTGGGGGGGGTGTTTTGGTGGCTGACAAATTAAATGGCTGACTTTCACGGCCTCGGGCCACGGCAGTCAGACAGGGATGAGCTGGAGAAGCAGAGGCACTTCAACTCTGATTAAATATTCATCAGTCAGAGGAATTAAACTCTTAGACTCAGGTCTCACAGGTTTTTGTCTGTGGGAGAGGATTCTGTGTGTGTGTGTGTGTGTGTGCGTTCCCCAGTCCCCACAGTCATCATTCTCACTCATGTCTTGTCTCAACCTGAAACCTGGCAGGTTGTGACTGTGCAGAGAAGGGTAATACATTCCACGCATACCATGGGGTCAGGGGACTAGAAGAGCCAATAGGTGGCCAGCTGACTGCCCAGTTCCTCCTCCCCACACAACAACAGAGAACAAAAAAAGTCTCTTTAAACAAGTGATTCAAAGAGAAGGGGGGGGTTGAATACCCTGAACAAATTGGCCTCAGGTAGCTCCTATACATTTATATATGCACCCATAATATTCGCATAATAGCCTGTACCTTACACGGTTAAGAAAACATTCATTTACACCCTGCTGTAAACGCTGTGTGAAGGCAGATTTATGTGCCAAGTTATTCCCACTCCGGCTCACTGTTAGTGATGTGGGAACCTGCGACTAAAGAGTGCAGCGAGACACACGAGTGGACAAACACGGAGGAAACAGGCTGTAAAGACTGTGTTAAAACACACACACACACACACCATCAAGACATCTAAATGTCAGAGGAGACGCGCCCACAGTGGAGTCTACTGTCTTACAGTGAGCACTGAGAGGACGCTCCTCAAACAGGAGGTGCCATTGAAGGAAATAAGTGTACATGACACACACGTGACGGGACACAGAGCCTTCTGGTGAGGTGATAAGGGATTAGGAGGCAGTAGATGTGGAGGGCAGACTTCAAAAGTGTAGAGTAAATTGACTTCCACCAACATTCGTCCAACTCTCATGGACGTACGTCCGACAGCAGGTGTAGTTTCATGGTCCTGGTAAAACAGAAGTGAGGACACATTTGCTGAGGACTTCTTATAACCAGGCGTCCACTCTCATTATCGCAGCCATGTGTTCCCCGTCTTGTGTTGCAGAGTCTGTTGACAGTGACTCGACCCGTCCCTCTGGGAGACAGAACCAGGATGGCACATCGATCTTGTGTCGGATGGACACGGCTATCCACTCAGTTAACTGTGTGTGTGTGTGTGTGTGTGTGTGTGTGGGGGCGGGGGTCTCTGTAATGCACATCAGTCCCTGAGTTGACAGCGCAGGACGTTCAGACTCACTGGTGACGACGCAGAGGAAGTGGGCCCTGGTTGGCAATTTTCTCCTTCTTCAAAGCAGAACAAGGATACAGATAACAGCAGTGAACATGCTCTGTGATCATGGAGGCGGAAGGATGGGGAGGAGGGGAGACACACACACACACACACACACACACACACTGTAATTGGCTGAGGGAAATCCATCCCTAAACAATGATGCAGTTTGGGGAGCTTTTCATTAAAGACGCTGTTCATAGGACGACAGGAAATATGTGAACATGAAACTCCTTCTTTGCAACAAGAATGTAAATCCTCCCAAACACGGTTAAGTCCACATTACGCCGTGGTAATAACAAGCTGCGACAAGAGCTCCCTTTACTGTGGAAATACAAAAAAGTCACTTGTGTTGAAGGTAATAGTCTGAGGGGAACACGGAAACAGACTCATGTGAAACAACTTTTCAACAGTTCATGTAACAATGACGCTCACCTGGCCCCAGATGTTTCACCCGCAGCTATGAAATATCATATTCAGTCATGTAAGCATTTTCCCCCCACAATAAGAGTCAATCAGGGCTGCAGCTGTGTCTGTGTGTGTGTGTGTACGGTGTAAAAACATGAAGTGGAGAATTTGTAATTAAAAAAACAACAACAACAGATTCCTGTTTGTTGTTTTAGAATTCATTTGTTGTAACTGTAACAAGTAACAACGTGTGTCCACAAATGTCTTAGACGTTGCTTAAATAAAACATTTAAACCGGTTTGTTCTATAATGTAAGAAAGCACGTGTGTTAAAGCAGTTTATAAAGACGCGGCAGGTGTTAAAAACGCTCCAAAGCTCGGTTACAGGTTGTGCGTAAAAATCAGTGTCGGATCGAAACGCAGATTTTTTCCGCCACGCTCTCCGCTGCTCTTACGCAGGTGCGCGCGCTACACAACCTGCGTGACTGCCGACATTGTTTCCTGTCGCTGACGGACTTACAGGTTCTTCCTGGAGCCCTCCGTCTGCTGATGCAGCGCCACCGAGAATCCAAAGAAACTCCCTTTGGTTGGTCCCTCCTTGATGACAGGGAAACGATCGTCGACATTAAATCCGCTGCAGGTTCGAGTCCCGCGGTGCGCAGCCAGAGCAGCGCACAGTAATAACAGTCTTGGAGACATTGTTCCGGCTGCTCTCAGTGGGGCAGTTCCCGCAAATCCACGCTGGCACGAGCGTCTCCTCGCGCTGACTGAGCTCCAACAGGTAGGGCTGCTTCACAGAGACCTCCCCACGGAGAACCGCCTGTGACTGTGCCCCTCCACGCTCACTGTGTTCATTGCATAGGTGTCGGTGTGTGTGTGCCTCCCTCTGCTGCTCTGCTCTGTCCTGCTTCCTCTCTCTGCCCCTTCACGCCCACTCAGAGCAAGTGCACACTGTGGAGTGTGGAGGTTAACCGTGTCAAACCACAGTCTCTCACTCTTTATCCCTCCCTCTGTTGTTGTCACGTTATCACAGACTTCCTGAAGTCACTCAGACATCCTTTACCCTTATCTTAACCACCACAACTAATACACCCAAGTCTTAACTCTCAGAAAGTCCTTAAATGTCATCACTTGACAATAAATGTCCTTATATATTATAATAATACTAACTGATAACTAGTTAATGCCTAACCTTAAAACTTAACCAGTTCCTCCAACATGAGGTTCTGCCTGCTGGTCCTGACAACGTCAGTGTTTACTGTAACAAATACACACACACACACAAACTTGTTTTTATATCTTTGTGAGGACACACTGTAGATCTAAGGCATTCCCAAGCCCCTTAACCTTAGTGCCCAACCCTAACCCGAACATAGACCCTTAAACCTGAAAGAGGCCTTTAAAGTTGTCAAAAACTTGGTCAAAATGTCCTCACAAAGATATACATACATACACACGCGCACACACAGCCTCAACGCTTACCTTTACCCTAACCCTAAAGTTGTGAGGATCAGCTAAAATGTCCTCCCAACAATGGTTTTGAGCCAAAAACTTGTCTCCCCCCCACCACACACACACTGAACGACACTGAAACTAATCCGCTTATTTCCAAAACAAAGCACCGAGAACAACATGATGCTGTTGGTTTTGGTTCAAGAATTCAAGGAATTTATTGTCAAACTCATTTTCTTTCGCCCCCGATCTCATTTCTATTTTACATTTCAAACTTGACGCTCATCACAAAATGTCAAACTTTTCCATGACTTGACCTCAGAAAACTCTTAAACCTAAATGATCCGTATTTCACGTCTGTTATCTCAGTGCATTTTGTGTGGGAGGGACTTAATTATGAAAGTCTGGCCTGCTGATAAAACGCTTCCACTAATGGAAGCACGGCCCGCCCTCACGTGAGCGCCCTTGTGACAGCCACCCCTCCCTTGCTCCGTTGCCTATATCGCTCAAACGTCTGGCTTCAAATAGGCAGTTCATTAAACCCTTAATCCCCTTAGAGAGTTCATGGAGCAGGCCGGAGTTTTAAAAGAGTATCCTTTCCTTTCTATGAATCCCCCCGTGCCGCCATTTCACTTTTTCCCCGTCTTTCTTTGGAACCCTCCGGCGTTGAGAGACCAGCTGCAGCTTCTCGCCCCGTATTGCCATCGTCCGACCTTTCATCTTGTCTGTTTTTGTTTTTTGGCTGACTCCTGGCCAAAATCTGACCTCTTCTAATTGATGAGCTCTGCTCCCACTCTGAACGTTCTCATGCTCCATGAGCTCCGGACTCTCCTAAGTCCATCCCAAGTGAAACAATGCCCTGTGGGGAATGTAATGTTGTCCATTGTCCGCCGCTTTCTCCGTGCTAATAAAAACACGGAAATGATAAGAGGAACATGAGTATGTTCAGCTCAGGTTGTTTTATTTTAATATTGGACGACAAACTCCCATTTTCAAGCCTCGAGATTTGACCGTGTTTGCGATCAGAAACTCACAGATGTCGATCATGCTGGTGCGTTTACTGTCCATTTCCTTCTATGAGGGAACATCCGTCCATCTTCTCTCGCTTTATCCTCCACGTGAGGGTCGTGGGGGGGAGCAGTGTCAATCTCAGCTGACGTAGGGGGATAGGCGCTGGACAGATCGCCAGTCCATCACCGGGCCTCATCGA
The DNA here is from genome assembly GCF_019176455.1 of Solea senegalensis. Classification (NCBI taxonomy): domain Eukaryota; kingdom Metazoa; phylum Chordata; class Actinopteri; order Pleuronectiformes; family Soleidae; genus Solea; species Solea senegalensis. The sequence goes on from NC_058041.1 coordinate 2,875,609, forward strand.
GACCATCCACTCTCACACTCACACCTATGCTCAATCTAGAGTGTCCAGAGTGTCCAATTGATCTAATCCCCATATTATATTGCATGTTTTTGGACTGTGGGAGAACCTGGAGATAAAACCCACGCACACACAGGGAGAACATGCAGAAAGAGCCTTGTTCCAACCGGGTCACTAAGGCAAGAGCGCGAACCACTACACCAACCGTGTGGTCCATGTGGGTCAACATATTTTACAGAACATTAGACCATTAACCTGCCAAAATGTTGAGATTTAGGTTCCATTCACAACTCATGGAGTCGCCCTCTTGTGGCTTCACTATTTAAACCAGAATACTAAATCAATATTTGATCCAGTCTATGATTGTTGTGGGTTTACAGGAAACGACAACAACAAAAGTGGTTAACAACCCTGCATTGCACTGTACTCATTTCTCCAGAATTGGACTTTTAAACTGTGTTGAATCCTGGTTCATGCCAGCTAACGCGACATGACAACATGCCCGTGTGTACACTGTCAACAAGCGTGCAGCCTGATCACGGCCACAGCACTGACGCTGAACATGCAACTACAAAAACACACACCGAGAGAGAGAGAGAGAGATTGACAGGAATCCAACCAAACGACAATAGAACAGCAATCTGACCTCGCACCTGATCTGCAACCCCCTCCAGGTCTCAGACCCGCCCATTAACATACGATAAGCGTCGCTCTTCAAAAGTGACAGGTGATACCGTCACGCACTCTTCCTATGGCGTGATCAGTCTGTGGAGTGAGTTCGCGGCAAAATAAAATCCCAGTCCCAGCTTTTAAATGTGTGTGTATTCCCCGGACCCGACTGTAAACCAACACCAGCCTCTGTGTGCCACGGGGGACAAAGACCCAGATGCAGTCCTCACTTCCCCCAGACTTCCCTCAGTCTCACACAGCCCACACAACACATATGGAATGTAATTTGCAACTTATCTCCCCGTTTCCTGTTTTCTCCCCCCCTCCACTCCCCTCCCCACCAAAACCGACCACCATCCTCCCCCGCCGCCAAACTGTACAGAAAAAAAAAAAACCTCCTCAGATTTTCTCTCTGCCTCATAACAGCCGGTGTTTAATCGAGGAAAGGTTCATCTGACATAATTACAACATGTCGCCCTCTCGACTTTCCTGAGGTCTTTGTGGTTTGCCGTATTCACCGAATGGCTCCGCAGAGTCCCCTCAAAGCATCCTTTGAAACGGAGCCGCGGGCCGAGGGGACGGGGTGTGTGTGTGAGTGGGACGCTGTGTTGAGTTCCCGATGTGAGGACGTGATAACAGCAAATCCATAATGGGCCCAGTGTACTGAGAAAACTCAGAACGTGGGTTAGAAAACAGCAGTGGCACAGTGCCGTAAACACGAACACAAACGGGGGCCTCAAAATAGCTAAATGTCAGCCTCACATCGATGAATATTAATCCACAGCAGCCACGCTGGCCAACCCACACACACACACACACACACACACACACACACACACACACACACACACACACACACACACACACACACACACACACACACACACACACACACACACACACACACACACACACACACACACACAGGAGGACATTGGTTGAATATGAGACACAGCACGCTCTCTCGCGCCGAGCCCTCGCTGCAGAGAGGCGACAGAGCCGGCCGTTGCCATGGCGCCGGGGAGTTGCTATGAAGCCACTATGTCCTGAGCCGTGATAGCGTCTGTGGAGGGAAGACAGTGTGGTCTGTTTAAACTCGGGGGGCCAGGACTCTCGCTGGGCTCAGATGACCTTTCACAGGTCCTGTACCAACAAACTGGGGAATTTACCACAGGACAGAGACAAAAAAAAGACACAATTCTTAAATAATATGTAGTTTCACAGTCACAAACATACCATGTACCAGGGGGTCAAAGAATAAAATGATCTGTCCAGTTTGGTCAAGAGGGGGCGACGTAGAGAAAAAAATCAACTCTTCAGTCGCTTAAGATTATATATTCATTGCGATATTTCACAGAATTTCAAAGTTTTTGATGTAAAAATAAATCTTAATTAATAAATAAATCTAAAATGAAGTCAATAATAATGTTGACAACTGTAATTAAAACAGCAAACAAGCTTATATGTATACAGTATTATGCCATCATTATAAACAAATGTCTTATTGTTACTAATATCATTATTCTGTGTTTAAGGGGCTGTGACGTGATATTAAGTAGGCCGCATGTGGCCCACGAGCCGCCAGTTTGACAACTCTGCCCTATACAGTCACCACCAGCCGCTTTAATAGGTACACCTCGATGCATTCACACGTGTATTCAGAACGGTTGATTCTAGTGACTTTGAACGTGGCACGGTTGTTGGTGCATGACAGTGTTTGAGTAACTGATAATCTACAGGGATTATTTTTGGCTGTTCTGTGGCTGAAAAACGTGCCTCGTTGATGCCTGTGGTCAGAGGAGAGTGGTTTTAGACTCATTGCAGAGCAGGTGTGAAGAAGACTGGCACTTAAAGCATCACAACATTGAAGCAGATGAATTAAAGCAGCAATAGACCACATTGGTCACTTTATTAGGTACGTGTATGACCTTAAAAGGTAGTATATGAGAATTTGTTTTTACCATTGTTTGCACACGTGTATCGCACATGCAATTTCTGTGTGTGTTCACATTTGAGTGAGGGGGCTGTATTTCACATATGCTCGTGTGTGTGTGTGTGTGTGTGTGTGGCAGGAAGGAAATGCAGCAGGGGTTTGGGACCCACACAAGGTCTCGCTGTTCTTCTCCAGTTCGTGCCTCGGTACAGGAATGTATAGCCCGAGGTGGAAGGCGTGGATCTGAACCCTCGTCTCCCAGTGTCCTGTGGCACCTGTTTTTCAGCTTATAGCTTTCAGGCAGACAGACAGACAGAGCGATGGGATGGGAGACAGTCGGGGATCACAGTCGCCGTGTTGTGGAAACAAGAGCTCGTGTTAGAGGCGCGTTGTCAGTTATATTTTCTGGTTTTGTTAAAGGGAGTAGTTAAAAAAAATGTCAAACTCACATATATATATAAATATATATATATATACACACACACACATACATATATATATATATATATATATATATAGTAAATAAATACAGTCAGGTTCCAGCACGGCCTAAGAAAGTGGGAAACAAGAAGTCATCCTGTTCCTTCTGAACGAAACAAAATCAGACTACCAGCATTTCTGCCACTGTTGCTGTTGTGTTACACAAACATGACGCCTCTGATTCTGCAAAGAAAATAACACACAGGGGCAGCATTATGACAATATGACAATATCAAGTACGAACGACAATTTGTGCGTGCTGCATTTGAAATTTGTACCGTACAATAGGATTTTTGTGGAGTGTCTCAATGTTTCTTTGTCTCTTAATGTGCAAAAAAAAAAACAGGCCAAAAAAATGGTTCCTCCCACTCTCTCCTCTCTGGCAGAGCGGAGTGAAATTACCGCAATCGTTGTCATGTATAAAAAGCCATTTGTAAAGAGTAAAGAGTTTGTCCACCTTAAAGTTTAAGCCTTTAACACCTACGCCTTTTTTGGGGCTTATTTTCGAGAACGTCCTGTAAACTAAATGCTTTTGCCCATTTTTTCCAGTCGAAGTTAAAATATCTGGCCGCTATTTACAATTCAATGCACGTTAAAATACCGTTTTAACAATTTAAAATGAAGAGAAACAAAAAGCGTAAATACAGTGATGCAAAGTGCGCTCGTGCCAAAGCGTCGCCAGCTCGGTTTTAAAGGGTTAACCGCGATAACGCTGGAAAGTAAAGCTACGGTTACGATACGTCTTCTCTTACTGGAGTTGATCACTTTATAGGAATGCACTTAGAGCAAGGTCATTTGTTTCCCGAGTAGCCAAAGCAGCGCGCAACAAAAACAAACTATTTCAAGATAAGAAACTGGCAGTAAATAACAGTCACAAACCAACGCAGCGGAATCATTCTCCGCTCCTCCGTCTGAGAATGCTGCTTTAACAGTAAGTTAATAATTAACTCAGGAGGAGGAAAAAATACGATTCTGTAATGTTTAATCTACAAAAAGGGAGTTCCTCCACGTTGCATTCTTCGCCCATAGAGACGCGTTTGTTCGAACAAACAATTCTGTGCAGAGGAGTCACAGGTAAAGAAAGAAATGTCAGAGGGGAGTTTGATCTGGCTCTCTGCCCAGAAGACGGATAACCTTGGGCACAAAAGGACATTGAGGAGCAATAACCACTTCAAAAAAACTTACATTAACTGTTCAGAAGAAAGAGCAGAACGTTACAGGAGCGGGTGGATGAAGGGGGCGTGTCCACGGGGAGCAATAACAACATGACCTTTAGCCGGGGCTCAGTCATAACAGAACCCTCGCTGAGTTACATCACACTGGTTATTCAGGACTGGCTGCTGCGTGAGCTCGAAAAGGTCAGGAGAACATCCAGGATCCCCTCCCCTCCTCCTCCTCCTCCTCCTCCTCCTCCTCCCATGAGACACGTTAACTCAGAATTTGATACTTAACCATGTGACGACCACGCCGTCTCTTGTCTGCGCTGTTTACAAAAGCAGCAAATGTCCGTTCAGTGGACAGTTGCTTGTCTTCACTCTTGTCTAACTAGTAAAATACAAAGTCGGGTTTGTGGGATTCAAACGACCTCCACGCAGCGCTGATAGTATTGCTTGACGGATTGTTCAGATGAAAGAGGCAGAATGATAACATCAGTCCTTTGCTCTCACACGCCCGTCTCTGAAAGTTACTTCCCCGCGTTGACAGAGTGGACAATTATCTCCCATGTTTACATTCGCTTGATGCAATTATTGCTGACGGCCCTCGCGATCCGTCGCCGTGGAGACGAGGCGAACGCATGGCGCAGTAAATCTGATGCGGGAGGCTGCGACCGGAGGCCCTAATGTGATCTCACGGACAGAGCGCTGAATAATGGCACAATCTGGAGGCTCACTGCAGCCGATCTGACCCTGCCAAACACACACTCCGCTCCCTCGCTCCCTCGCTCCCTCGCTCCCTCGCTCCCTCCCACACGCTGCTCATCTTCCCCTCTGTGGCAAAGTGAGTTCCCTATGATTTACAATGCTCCTTAAAAAGCCTCCTTCCTGTCTGCTCGGCGTATGGACCCGCCGGGTCGGCTGACCCCTGCGATCTTCACCGGTCATGCTTTAGACCTCCTGTAAACACACACGTGTCAAAACTAGGGCCACGCGGTGGGTGTAGTGGTCAGAACTGGGGTCTTTCTGCGTAGAGTTGCATGTTCTCCCCTCTGCAAATCTGAGGTGTCAAACTGGTGGCCCGCCGGCCACAAGTGGCCCCCCCAATCGATTACATGTGTCACCATCACTTAAATATCATGTTACAATGAAAAAATGGCATAAATTAAATGTTTTTGACATAATAGATTGGTTCTGCATCACAAATCAAAGCACTTTTACTTTGAAATTCTGTGAAATAGCATCATAAACGATCTCTACTGCAATCTCATGATGGAGTATTGCGTTATAACATCATCTCATATTGCCCACCCGCTACTGAAGTTGCTGTTTTCTACGTTTTTCTCTTGACCTGACCAGATACTCACTGGCCTCTGCTCTAAATTGACCGTATAAAGCGGTAGAAAGTGGGTGAATGGATGGATTCTGACTGCAGTGATTTACACAGTTCTGCAGACTTCTGAATGAATTATTGTTAGATGTTTCTTGTCGTGCTCGTAAAGATTCTGAGTGAAAAAAGCTCTCATTTGTGCACAGGTGAGTGTAAAAATAATAATAAAAATACCAAAGCTGTGCTCTCTCTCTCTCTCTCTCTCTCTCTCTCTCTCTCTCCATGTGTGTTCAGCTTCTTCTCAGGGCCAGTGTGTGAATCCACTCCATCCCTCTCCATTGTGTGAATGCAGAGCCAGGCCCTTTGTTTCCAATGGGAGGGGAGGAGGAGAGAGGGGAGGAGAGGGGAGGTGGACTCCACAGACCTGCACATTTTCCACTCAATTGAATGACCCTCTCAGATCATTAAATGTCCATTCATTAGCGAGGGACACTGGCGGGGGGAATCAGCAGCAAACCAAACACAGAGAGGCCCGTCTGGGGGCACACACACACACACACACACACACACACACAGACACTGTGGCCTGCGACACTGTGGGTGGTTGTAAGATCTCAAGTACAAGTGCAAGCACCTGAGAATGTCCACGTAAACAGGCACGATCCATGATTTAAGCATCTTAATAATAATACTAATAATAATGATAATATCTACGACAGGTCCGGAGTAACATTGAATGTTTTTTCTAATTTCTAGTCAAAATATCTCATCACTCTTAATATAAGAGTAAAAATCAGGTGAGATAAAGGAGCTTGTTTTTAGACAGTGCCTCTTAAATATCATGTTAAGTGGAACAGTCGAGAAAACATCTTGTTTTGAGTCATAGCTCAGATTATAACAATGTCATAAGGTTTTTAAGCTGCTGTGTTATTTGTAAAAGATGAATCATCTCGTTTCAAGAAATAGACTTAACTTGAACTGAGACAACAAATCTGCTTTATTGAAAACGCACGGTACAGTGCGGCTATTTTTCTGTGTGCTGCCTAATACGAGTCAGGAATGCTCACTTTTCAAAATGCCAGTTTCTAATCAGATTTCAAGTCGGCGTTGGACTTGAATCTAGAACAGCGTCACAATTATAGAACTAAAAATGTATTAAATACACTTGAAACAAACAGGAGGACAAAAAAAGATGCTACTTTTGACGGGAAAATGTTGATTATGAGACACAAAACATCACAATACCAGTTAAAATACAGCTAACTTCAAGATCACGCTTATCTTGTAAGGCTTAAATATAATGTCTTATCTCAGGAAATCTTGCCAAGAGAATTTTCACTTATTTTCTTTCTTATTACAAGCAAAAAATATCTTGTATTCATTTTTTTATGCTTATTTTTCTAGTGCAGAAAGTGTTTCTCCCTTGTTTCCTGAACTACAGACGTTGTCATCACTTCCCTGATGACACCTGACCCCAGCACGAACGTTGAGTGGAGGTGGGAGGGAGAGTTTGGCGGGCGCTCGCATGTTCCTGCAGAAAAACCTTAGTCATGTTCAGGTGGATTCGAGAGCCGCTGTTTCAACCTGACTTTAACCAAACTGACTCACTCTCTGCCACATTTGATTTAATGGAGATGAATGCATGAGGTTCAGAAGGTGGAGAGGAGACGTGGACACGGAGGGAGGGAGGGGAACTCCTAACATCTGCTGTGCTCAGGCATGTCTACAGACATGACAGCTCTATAGTGTATGCAGCATTAACAAGCCCAGCAAATCACCAGTTTCATGTCTTACACAAGACTGTGATTTTCATCTCCACTGAAGATTCTCAGTCTTACATTCAGAGAATTTCACTTTAGTTTAAGACTGAGAAACCAAGTCTTAAACTATTTATAATTAATTACATGTCTAATTCATTAAACCTAACGGAAATGATGGTGTATTTATTCTACGGTGCAGACATCAAGAACTTCTGAATAAATAGGCCGTCATTTACATTAGGTTTAATTATATAACCCAGTGGATATATGGACACTGATGCATTTAAAACCCTTTTTAATCCCTGACGACATGTTGGCATAAGTGCACGTCGCATCGCCGTAGTTACGCGACGGTTTGTGCTATCAGGAAAATTCCAGCAGTTTCTGGAAGTCAAAGACGACGTGTGTTATTATGGTAATTTCACTTTACGAGAAAATGAGGGGAGGAGAGTTGGGAAAACTGCCGGTACATACTGTAGTTTCCATTTTTTGACTCAAACAAATGTTATTTTAAACAGTGTTTTACAGTTCAAACACACACAATCTGTTGTTTGTGTCCAACCACAGTTGTTTTTCTTGATTTTAAATGAAACTTTTTTTAACATGCTGTAAATTGAAAAGACGTTATTCTGGGGAAAATGAGGGTGAAGCTGGCCCACCCATGGTATGACTGTGATGTTATTTATGTGGAACAAACGCTTTACGCTTTCCGAGGAAAAAGGAAACTAAACACCGCGTTTGTTGTTTCTCTCGCTCAAAGCGACCGGGAAACATTTGATTGCGTCGCGATTGACCAGCGTGATCAGATAATCAGCAGAAACACAGACACAGACTTTAGTCCTCCGAGCATTTCGGTCTGAGCCAAAAACAAACATGCTTGGATTAGGGCGGAGCTTCCTGTGAGAATCCTGGGAGAGGGCGTCTCGTTCTGGACGACTCAAGGAGAGAGTATCTGTAACCATGGCTACATGTCTTCTGTCTTCAGTGCCGTAACAAAGACGGGGGTGAAGAGGTCGAGATGAACTGTGGGATAGCGGGGACTCGTGTGTCATGGGAGACATTTGTGGACATTTGAGTTCAGTGATTACAGGACTTTTGCTGCTGCACATGACTTTAAAATACTAATCCTGATGACTAAGCACCAAAAAAACAACACACAATCAAAACAAATGACTCGCCTCACTTAGAGACTCAGGCCTCAGTGAATACGGACGTTTGAGTGGACGGCAAACAAAGAGGTCTCGCTCTTTCTTTTGATCACTCCCCGAACAGCTGTTTCTGCGGGACACTCGTCCTCTGAGTCACTCTTGGCAGAGTGGAGTCTTAGAATAGATGCTTCTTTTTGTGTGCGCGAGAGTCCTGGAGCTGCCAGGACTGGGGGGGCACTTGTGGAGAAGCCTGTGTGCGGCATCTGGTGAAGGGGGAAAGATGGAGTGGACTGGGAGAGAGAGAGAGAGAGAGAGAGAGATGAATACAGGAAGTGACCATTTAACGGCATCAGACCTTGAAAACAGCGGCTTTTCTTACTCCACGGACAGAACCAGTGGGTCGTCAGGCTGCTGTTGTCCAGCTCACTGTGTCTCTGCTCTGTCACGACAGACTGGACCGAGCCATTCACTGAACACAGTGCACTGGTCATAAGCCTGTTGTCTCCGTACACGTGTGTACAGTTGAATTATACTGGTGAAAAACTGACTTAAGTGTATTTTAAATACAGATAATGATAGTTATTGTTTGATTTGTATGCCACTAATACACAGACTTTAGCCCGGGTGTGATTGTGATGCTATTTAAGATTTAAGGGGAAAATAACTCACTCTTACTCTTTACAAATGGCTTTTTTATATACTTTACAATTAGGCTCAACATCTCCGGATAGTTGAATTATACGAACATGAGGAAGTCCGGCTAAAACTTCACACAAGCAGGTCAAATAGCCGAAATAAGTGTATTTTAAATAGAGATAATGATAGTTATTGTTTTGTTTATAATAGATTTTCTACAGTATTTTGTCTGATACAGAGGCAAAACATTCAAATGTTCAATGTTTATCCATTTTAGGCAACATTGTTGTCTCTTTAACCATTAATATCACATAATATTCAACTATTTTCAACTAGTTGTCCATTAAATAACTGCTAATTCTCCTTACATGTCAATATATCAGGTACAGTTTTACACTGCATAGACCACGGGCGTCAAACATGTGGCCCGCAGGCCAGAACTGGCCCAGCAGAGTCCAATCCGGGTCCGCAGGATGAATTTGTGAAGTTGTAATGCATAAAATTGTTGAAACTGCACTTATTTTGCACTTATTTTTCTCAAGAAATGTCAGGTTTTTTCATAATGTCTTTGGTAAAAAACACTTAATTAAATGGAAACATTGAGTTCTTGTTATTTTACTGCTCCGGCCCTCGACACCCCTGACATAGATTAACATTATCCCCCCCAAATAAGTCTTTATCACGATAATACTCATCATGAATTTACAAAAATAAAGTGTTTTCTATTCACGCACACACAAAAGAAAACAAATATGAAGAGATTACCTCGACTGTGAATACAACACGGTGTGGCCTAAGTGGAGGAGGTGAGTTAACAGCTGAACATGACCTCAGAAAGACAAGAGTCATTAGTGTGTCATTAAAGTCAGAAGACGACCGCTGGCAGAGGACAGAAGAAACATTGAGCCGAGCTTTAGAACGTGTTAGTGAATATGTTTGTTTTTGTTTTGGGGGTGCCCACTTTAAACATCTGACCACATGTGTTCTCCATTAGCTTTTTTTTTTTTGGTTGACTTCTTTGGCAGATGTGGACCCCGGGGAGCACATTACCTGAGTTCTTTTTCTGTGCAACAGTTCTGGTCCTGGTGTGAAGCAGCCTGAGAGAGCAGCACGGGGTCTTGGCTCAGTGACGCTGGGACAGCTTACAACACTGCTGCTGGGAGCCGGGAAGGATCATTTCGTTCCACAAAGATCCCACTTCACGTCGAGTATTTTTAGTTTCCGAGGGATGGGAGCGCTAAACCGCTGGCACGTTTGAGGGAAATGCAATTACTCAAGTTTTCCAATGGCCATTTCTTTGTGCTATTATTCTGTACACACACACACACAATCGACAAGAATTTACTCATGAAGGAGAGAAAGCATGAGATGATTTGCTGTGGCTGCACACAGATGTGCTTCAAAGTCACTCCCTTTTCTTTTTTTTTTATGTCTAATCAGGACCAAAGAGGGAGGACAAGCCGGAGAAAAGAGAGAGTTAGCAGTTAATAGACTTCCAAGACTCCCACTTATGAGAGCGCCTCGACTCCCTGAGTGCACCGTTCAATCAGATCAACACAAACTGGCCAGTGGTGCTTCATTATCTCACAGAGCTCCACTGCTGCTGCTGCTGCTGCTGCTGCTTTGAAATGTTCAAAGGGAGATGAAATTGCGTTGATGGTTGTGTGTGTGGGGGAGCGTAAGGAGGCAAGTTTTGTTTAAAGTCTAAACATCCTCTGTGGTGTAGGTGTGTGTGCATTCTGATCCATATGTGTGTGTGTGTGTGTGTGTAGGGGGTTAAATCTGTGTCGCTATACAGTTCACATGGAGAGGGGGAAGGATTTCGGATTTAGAACGTCTACTTTTCATCCCTCTCTCTCCATCTATGCTACCTGCGACTCTTCTTCTGGCCTCGTCCCAGACTCGTACATGTTTGGAACAGTTGTTCAGAACCATAACAGACAAACAGTCTTATTGGTAACGACTGCTCCAGTTGTTCCAGTTGACTCTTCCTTCTCCCTGAGGTTCAGTGAGGTCGCGGCACAGAGGATTACTCTGAGACAGAAGGAGTTCAGATTCTCCCACATGTTTCAAAACTGGTTAAATGACTCAAAGTCCAACTGGGAAACGACATTAAAAAGACTTTGAGACCTTTTTGGACACTTTAAGAAGCAGAGATGCTGAATTCTGGCTCTAGACTCTGGACTGAAATACAGCGGTAGGGTTTGTGATGCTGCGCGCCACTCATAATCAGCAGTGCTGTCGCTAAATACACCAGACTCCTCTGTTAAATATTGAGATTTTAGACATTTCCCTGGTAATTGTTGGAGATTAAGCCACGTTTTAATGATTCTTAAGTCTTTTTAACTGATCTACACAGGTCTCTTCCTGTGACGGCGCTCTGACGACGTCACACACAGTACCAGAGCGGGTACTAAAAAAAAGGACCTGGTACCAGTTGCTGTGCGAGTGGAAAACTCAACTGAACCGTGAGCCGGTGGAAACACGGCATAATTAACCTCTGTGTGTTTTTGGACATGTGGGCGGAGAAGACCCACACACACACACACACACAGAGGGAGAAACATGCAAAGTCCAAGCACAAAGGCCCGGACCAGGACACGAACCAGCAACCTTCTTGCTTTGAGCCAATAAAATCAAATCAAATCAGAAAAATGTCCATTTTCCGCTCTCGTTCTTGTGCTGCGAGGACATTCTGGTCATAACCTGCTGTTTGTTCTCTCGTGCTTCCAGAAACTGTTGTGACTAGAGCGCAAGAAAACAGAGAGTGTGTATTATTTATCATCTTGAGCTTTTCATAACACTCGTATCGTCGCTGTCTGAAGGAGAATCAGTTCAGAGAGGAATGTAAGTAAAGAAAGTAAAGCTGTACATCTGGTGCTTGAGGTGAAGGTTATTGATAACTGCAGCTACTGTTCTGTGCGGTCAAGGTCCTGGGAAATGTGCAAGACTGCTGTGTCTCTCATTGTGCCGCATACTTCATGACTGAGTACGGCCACAACCGTCAAAGCTGCCTAAAGTGTTTCCCCTTAATTACACTTAATGAAGATTTGAGAAGTTTAAAATGGGAAATAAATGAGGTCTGTAAAGGGAAATGACTTCATTTGAAAGGTTTTCCCTTTTCTTTTTTTACTTAGACAGTGATCAGACCCAGTTAGCCGGTAATTGCTGGGTTGTCACAGTGAAAAGGTCTGAGCTCTTGTTGGAACCCGGCCAGCTGTTCCACTTTTACTCACGGCATGAGGAAAAGTACAAAACATGTCCCCAAACGCGCTCTCGTGTTACCGTGTTGTGAGGGTTTCATTGGCCGACGACTCAGAGAAGTGTAGGGAGTTCATCCGACTGTGAGCGGGGATTGATTTCCACTCGAGCGCGATGATATTTGAGTGTGAGGCTGATGAAACATCAGAACTCTATAACTGGGTTATGCATATTATCGATGGTGTTGACACCAGTTTGAATAACGTCACACATTTATTATACACACACATTTTAAAAAAACAACACGGAAAAATAATTTTCCTTAATTTTCTCCTTTTCATATGTGAAGTATTTCCAATCTGATGCCACCAAGTTTAATTTTAAGACATATGCGCCATCTAGTGTTGGTTCTGTGATACCACAGCTCTTCAGAGGGGTAATTGTGCACACTGGGTCACACCTACAAGCAATTTTTAAAATTAAATGTGTGTACATAGTGTATGTAAGGAAAGATTAAACTTTAATCTCATAATTCCAACTCTCTTTAATCTCAGAATTCTGACTTTCTCTTTAATCTCAGAATTCTGACTCTTTTATCTCAGATTTATGGCTCACTTTAATCTCAGATGTCTGACTCTTTAATCTCAGAATTTTGACTCTCTCTTTAATCTCAGAATTCTGAGTCTTTCTTTAATCTCAGATTTATGGCTCGCTTTAATCTCAGATATCTGACTCTCTCTTTAATCTCAGATTTCTGACTCTTTAATCTCAGAATTCGAACTCTCTTTAATCTCAGAATTCGGACTCTCTTTAATCTCAGAATTCAAATTTTAATCTCAATATCATAATTCTGAGATTAAGAATTAAGTCAGAATTGTTCAAATCCTTGCTGTTTTCTCTTTTTTTCTGTTTTTTTTTAACACACATGGCCCTAATACTCTTCTGTATGTGTTACATAATCTGAACATTATCTAATTATTATATATATATATAACTAATCTAATCCAGTGTCATTTTGCTGTGTGAGACTGAACAGTCAGACATGAGCATGATGTAAAGGAGAATTAGAAAAAATACATCTGATTTTGACTTTAATTCACTGATAACATGTAAGTGAAGTCAAAGGTGTCTGTGTGTTGGCGCCACCAAATGGCAGGAAATGTCACGACATGAGGCGCCTGTAATAAATGGAACGCCCTCATTTTTACTCCATACACAGAACAAACTATCAGAGCTGAGCAGAGGGAGGAGTTTGTCAAGAGAGAACAAACAAACATTTGACCAGAAATCTAGAGAATCATACAAAAGTATGAAGGTTTTAAAAAGCAAAGTCATGAAACTAGTTTAATTGTTGAATAAATTCAGGATCACCACACTTCATTATGAAAATGAAAGTGCAAAACTAATAATAGTCCACGGTTTAAAAGGAACAAACAAGAATGACACAATAAGCACCAGCTACTCTGAGATGCTACTCAGGTTTATTCTGGGGAACTAACCCTTTAAAATGTCGGTTGTTCGGTGTTACACAAACCAACCAAAAGATGGCAGTAGTTTCTCAGATATGAAAAGTTTCAAAGGAAAAGCGCGAGTCATTTAAATAAAAACAAAAAACATGAAGTTTTCAGTCTGTGAAAAATAAAAATGAATTCTTTTTTTTTTTTACTTGACTGTGTGAAGTGTTTGCAGCTTCCTGTGAAGTAACTTTAAAGCTTTCTCACCATGTGCATGCATCTATTTCACAGCCCCAAATCATATACGAGTACATACAGCAGGGGGCGCTGTGCACCGTGCCATCATTTCACAGCAAAGGTTGGAGAAGAAATGGACATAAACATTACATTTGGCAAAGCAAAAGTATATGTATTTTTTAATGATTTTTACGCGTGCAAATGCATCAAAAAATAATAAAAAAAAGATATTATGAAAAAGTATTTTCACATAATCTACTGCTGACATGTAATTCACGCGCACACATTAAAGAAGAATTAACCCTTGGGCGATATCAGTTGAGTGTTGTGCTTATCTGATCCATCTCTTTTCACGTACAGTTCACAGTCCGCCAGCATCGTTGAATAACAATGGGAGTCTGGGAGCGCGATGTGCGGCCTCTCAATGGCCTGAATGAAGTGCGATCTCAAGAAAAACACTGCATACACACAATTAAAGGAGACACTCTGGCTGCAGGATTGGCCTTTAATGAGGCTCTGGGCTTTCCATTGTCACGGATGCCACTGCAGATGATGGAGACGTGTTTTTCAGTCTGACTCTTCCCGCAGGAACGCAGAGCTGCACGTTGGACCGCTGAGCAGGTATATGCAAATCTGCATGCGGGCTTGAAAACTCGTAGTACTGAGAGGTATGCGTGCCGTGCGGAGCACAGGCGCTCACGGCGGAAGGCTGGGTTTCATCACGGCCTCGCCTGCGGCACAAGGGGGGGGTTGGTGTGTGTGTGTGTGTGTGTGTGTGTGTGGAGGGGGAGGGTTGAGCCAATGGGAAGCCAGCATCCTGCCCCGCTCTCTATAACTCTGTGTCACAGAGGCTGAGCCATGGCACAACTGAGTTTCTGCAGCGAGGAGAGTTCCAGTGGACTACAGACTCTCCAAATCCGTGCGTAAAGAGCGCGCACTCACACACTCACAGACTTACACCACTTTACTGCGCGTTGTATCTTACTCACTCCACAGCAAGAGAATCCACGAGTGGACTTCTTTTTTTTTTTTCTTACTCGGGAGGGCGGCTTTCACCATGAGCGCCGGACAGACGTACGAGAAGAAGATTTCGAGTATTTTGACCGACCTGCCAGGATCTATGAGTTGCCACCCGAGCTCCAAGGACTCCCCTACTCTCCCCGAATCCTCCGTGACGGACATGGGCTACTACAGCGGACAGACGAGCCACAGCCACCACGAATACTATCAGACTCAGGCGTACGGACAGCCCATGAACTCTTACCACCACCAGTTTAACCTGAACGGCATGGGAGCCGCAGGAGCGTACGCCACTAAATCTGAATACCCGTACACGAACGGTTACAGACAGTACGGACATTACAACAGAGATCACCTGCAGGCCTCACCACCGAGCTCAGGTAAATATTGTGACTTGAGTTTGTTTGAGTGCGTCTGTGGCGCAGGACGCATTTGCACAAGAGTGCGAGACTGCGGCTAAACATAGAAGGAGTCAAAGCTCGGCGCAAACACCTCCAAGCAAATGTTGAATTTCTTGAAAATATACTGTGCAAATTGACGGCAGTAAATATGTAAAAGACGTGTTGACTTTACAATTAACGACTTAACAAATCAGCATTAGCCAGTTTATTTGATTTATTATGGGAGAGGGAAAAGAAAAAATCACTACCATGTTTAGCGCCTGGTGTTAATGTCACGTCTTAAAACCATGTGTGCGGGAACAAGGCAGCCATCAACAGCTGCTCATAAAATAATAATGGTTTAATTAGAGCCTAATAATATTCACTCCATCCAACTGTACATGTGAGCTGTGACAATCCAATCCAAAACAAGTTCGAATTAGTTTAGACTCTTCAGCATTTTCCTTCAATCCAATCCAATCCAAAACAAGAGAGATTTAGTTTGCACACTTCAACATCTTCATTTTAATCTAATAAACATTTCTTTTTTTAATTCACACGTTTCTAACAATTTGTCTTTGGTTATTGTTCTGCAGTGAAAGAGGAGCCAGAGCCCGAGGTGCGCATGGTGAACGGCAAACCCAAGAAAATCCGCAAGCCGAGGACGATCTACTCCAGCTACCAGCTCGCTGCGCTGCAGCGGCGCTTCCAGAAGGCTCAGTACCTCGCGCTGCCCGAGAGAGCGGAGCTGGCGGCTCAGCTCGGCCTCACGCAGACACAGGTGAGCAGCATCCCTGAACCCGTGTTCTCCATTCATGAATGATCTCAGCGTCACGTGAGTCAGGGCTCTGGAATGATCCGTCACGCGTAATTACGCACGCTTTTGATATTCGATGCGTGCATCCATTTAATTGCGCTGCTGTTTAGAACTTAAAATGAACGACTGCTCTCTTCTCTCCTCAGGTGAAGATCTGGTTCCAGAACAGGAGATCCAAGTTCAAGAAGATGTACAAGAACGGCGAGGTCCCACTCGAGCACAGCCCCAACGCCAGCGACTCCATGGCGTGCAACTCCCCGCCCTCCCCCACGGTGTGGGAGAACAGCAGCAGCACCCCGCAGAGCACGCCGGTCAGCAGCAGACCTCAGGTCCCGCAGCCGACGCACAGCTCGTCGCCGCCCTACATGGAGGATTATAACAACCACTGGTACCAGCAGGGATCACACCTACAGCACCCGGGCACCGTGCACCACCCTGTCCCGCAGCAGAGCGTGGGAGCCGTGTATTAACAGTGACTCCAAAACAACAACAAAAAAGCAGATTTTTGTTCTTCGTTGTTTTTTTTCCCCCCCAAAAAACGAGGTTTCTCCACCACAGAGACTCTGCAGAGCAGCTGGAGCGCGGGAGCAGACCCTGCAACGTTTGGTAGTTGGATGACCGAGATGTTTCAGAACTGGGTTTTTTTCCATTCACAAAGCACATACGGGATTGTGGTCACATGTGGCAGATTATTTAATGGATATCTGGCGTGGTTCTTTATTTTTTTTCTAATTTTATTTTTGTTTTTCCTAAATTATTTATCGCTTCTGTTGTATTTCCTTCAAATGTCTTTTTTTTGTAAATGAACAGGCCTATGCAAAGCCATTTTTCTTCTTCTTTTTTTTAAAAAAAGTCTAACCACAAACTGAATAAAAACCAAACTGTGCAGTTGATCCATGCTACAATCATCCAATCATGCATGCGGGTTTGTAGATAGCGCCTAAGAGGAAAAAAAAAAAAGAAAAACACTCAGGTCATATTTATATGGATTTGTACAAAAACGTCGAAGGTTGTAAATATGTGTTTATATGCAGAACCACTATGATCATATTATTTGTTGGAACGAGCACACTGTGGCGCCTCCAGAACCATTTTTATATTCATGTAATTAGTTCACTTGTTGCCTTTTTTTGTCCATTGAATAAAAGGTGTTAATAATAATTATTATTATTATTGCATTTGTTTTTGTGCAGAGAATTCAGCATCTGATTTACACTATTATTTGACTTATACGCATTTTTCTAATTCACTTTTTAATACAACTACATGTCCCTTCATTTAATATTCTATATTATTTCAACCGTGTCACACATTTCGGAGCGTTATTTAATTCCCATTTCGCCCACGCGTTGTGACGTCACTTTGTGGCGTAATAAGTGTCAGTGAGGATTATTCATGTCTGTTTTTGTGTGTGTCTTCCGTCCATAGGCTGCTGCACAAAGGAGTGACTCACTGTGTGTGTGTGTGTGTGTGTGTGTGTTACTGCGTGCAAAGCGCTGCAGTAGGAGGCGACACACATGCAGACATGTTGGAGTCACTCGGTTTTATGACTTACTCTGTTGCCAGAAAACAAGCGAGAATCTTTTACCCCTTACCCTAACCACCAGTGCTTAAACCTAATTCTAAACCTAATCTAATACTAAAACCAGGTCTTAACCCTGACAAAAGGTGTGTTTTTAATGGGTGTCAGTCAAAATGTCCTCACTATCCCACAATTAGGTATATAAGGTTTTTACTTCACTAATGTACCCATACAAGAACACACACACACACACACAAACAGCAAGTTAAATGCCTAACCTTAACCTTAACATAACTAATCTTAACAAGAAACCTGAGCCCCTAACTTAACCAGTTCCTCAGAAATGCAGTTCTACCACATTAGGACCAGATTTTGGTCTCCATGAGGACCACTGCTCCTCCTGATAAAGGTCCGTGTTTATGCCAGGAAAAGGGTCCTAAAGAGGCTGCAAATACAAGTCCACACACACTCACACTGGGTGTGGGTGGGGCTCTTCGGTTTTGAAGCAGTTGCCGTGGGCGATTTTTCACGCGTGGGCGTGAGAAACGCTGCCAAATATCGCAGACAATGTCTTCGCCTCTCAATTGTCTTTATTTAAACTTTTTTTTTTATACACTGACGACAGAATAAACACACGCACTTAACGTGTTTCCAGGTAAAGGTGCGTGTGTGTGTGTGTGTGTGTGTGTGTGTGATACGGTGGCGCCTGTGAGAACACACTGCTAAATAAACACCACTTCAATAATATATGATAATGACTGTTATGACAGTGACAATGGCTCTTATTGGGAGAGAAAACAACAGGACTTCCCTTCACGCGCCCTGTAAACTAACAGCGAAACAACAACACGCTCAGAGCTCAGGCCTCACACACACACACACACACACACACACACACACACACACACGAACCCGTGCGTTATTATTATTAAATCTGCTGCACTACAAACTCTCACAGCGATGGAAGAAACCGCTAATGGCGATCTTATCCACATGGACCACCACCAAGTGCCCATTACGCACGGGGAATGAAATGCGCCGCCGCGCGCATTAGTGGGTTTTTATAACCTTTTATACCGCTTTCTGTAAGCGGAATGGTATGCGTCCACGCAGGACCCGGGGAGCTCAACTCTGAGACACTCTACGGCACCTTTGTGTCAAAAAACAAACAAACAAACAAACAGTGTTTAAAAGTGTTAAATTAAATAATATGTCTTGAATTTTAGTATTTAACATTTCTGGATTTAGGAGGAGAAAATCATTTGGAATCAATTATTTTATTATAGCAGCTGATTATGGAACATAATCTCACAGCATGTATTAATAAAAAAAGACTCTGTTTAAATGGCTTAATTCAGTCAAACTGTCCTGAAGACCAAATAGTTTGAGTTAATACATTTTGTGATTTTACAGTGATTTAATTGTAATGACCTACTTAGAAAATAATGGAAATAATTAAATATGGTTTATTCTTCTTCTTTGACTTGTTTTCACCCAGGCATTTTTTGATTTATCTCAATTTTACATTTTTAGCACCTATAGCTACCAAGTACCAAGTCATAATTTCTATGGTCAGTGTTATTTCTGTAAACCCTAAATTTAAACCACTCCAAAATACTGTTGTTATCACATAGAAAACTTAGTGAATGAGGATTTATATTCAACATTAAGCTATGAAGCAGCAAACTTCACACACAAACCCTGAAAAACTGTGACACGGCTCCTAATTCTTCCTCCACTAATGTCTTTCCTTTGCTTTCATTTCCCTGAACTCAACACCAGTTGTCTACAGCATCACTCACCACGCCGTGCACTGTGCTGCTGATCTGACAAAAGCGCCGTGATTGCTATTGCATTCTAATATCAATGAAATCTCATCAGGAGCACATGTGATGTCCCCTCGGGGGCTCCCTCAGCGTGTGTGGGCCCCCGGGCTGTGGCCCGTCAGACGTGTCCATATATGTCATCTCTGGAACATTAAGCAAGTGTAAGTAGCCGCCGAGGTGCGTGTGAACTGCTGAACTTGAATGTGATCTCCTCATGGCCGTGCATCACAAATAGAGCGGCTGCCCAGGCCCCTATAAGCCCCTCTGTCCCACCCACCCTCCTGCAAAAGTTAGCCGTGTGATGTCAGTGCTCGTCTCCTGGGTGCAGCGGTATGAGTTGAGATGGAGGTCGGGGAACTGATCTATGGAAAGACTTCGACGGGGCAGCTGTCCCACACTTAGCCCGGGCCCGGGCCGAGTCCTCAGCTGCATTAGCGTCACTCACTCACTCGGCCCATTTTTCGCTGTGGACCGGGATGAGATGAAGGCGGAAAGGCATCTTTGACAGCTGTGGACTCGTGAACCCTGGCCGACCTCAGCCCGGGCCAGGACTGGACTGGCCCGGGCTGCAAAGTATGTTGTTGACTCTTCCTCGCCATATCATCACATCCTGATAAAGCCTTCGATGCTACCGCTGCTACACCAGCATGAGCTCACCTTGACCTCAAAACAAGACACCGATTTAACCAAAAAGACAAAAGGCTTACGATTTTAACTGATGGGATATAAGATAAGTGTCAGTCACCTGAACGTATGAATTGTTGTTTTCATTAGCACATGCTGCACTGAGTCCTTGTTTTAAATGGACTGAAGGCTGTACCAACGTGATTGGAAGGGAAGGGGAGACGTGAGAGACATTCAGCTGAACATGCAACACCAACAGATGGAGTTAAATCCTGTGCACTGCACCTTTAAAACTGCAAAATGTTATATATATATATATACACATACATATATACTTATATATGCATATACATATATACACATATAAATGAGCAATCTTTCAGGGATGGGACGATACCAATTTTTTCGAGTCCGATATCGCAAAGTCGAGTATCTACCGATATCAGCCCGACCTTTTTAGACCATTTCAAGGACACCATTCTCTTAACTGTGTAAATATTGTCCATGCATAGTGAATGTTTTATCCGATCCAGTGGTTTTGACTAGTATCGGGACCGATACCCGTCTTATACTCGCCAGTCCAGTTGTCTACATCAGGGATGTCAAACTCATTTGTTTAAGTTCAGCGGCCGTCACACGCAGCACAGTTTGATCTCAGGATGTCCGGACCACACGTTTAAATATTAGCATAATAACCTATGCACAACAAATGCCTTTTAAGGATGGGATGACCACTTTTTTGGCCGATACCGATACCACAAACTCGAGTATGTACCGATATCAGTCAGATATAGTCATTTTAGACCATTTATGAACGTATGAAGCTGTTAGCAACACATTTGTGCTGAGTTATTTCATAAAAAAAACTTAGTTATTGAAGAAATAAACAGCAGCTCATAAACATGACTCAGCTAAAATGCTTTGTGCCTACAGTTTTATCCGTCTAATATCTGACGTCACCTAACTCAGCCTTATTTTACTGAAGATTTAGAAGCAATTGAAATTGTAATTCATTCTCTTGTTTACCTCGGGAAAGTCAGTGAAAACAGCCAGAAATGTTCTAGTGGGCACAAATGAGCTCTCGGCCAAAATAGTTTTTGTCATTGTAAAAAGAAAAAGTGAGTCTGTGGATAAATGAAGAATGAAGTTGTTTTTACGATGCTTTCCTATAAAATCTGTGTGTGTGTGTGTGTGTGTGTGTGTGTGTGTGTGTGTGTGTGTGTGTGACGAATTCTGGTTCAAACCTTTCTGAAGGTTAAGACTTGGCGTTAAGGTTAGATTTGGGTTGATGTTAGGGTTAAGTTAAGGGTTAGGCATTTATTTCTCACAGTTAAGGGCTAGAGGCATGTATTTTGTCTATTATAGTGTCCTCATTATGAACGCTGCACTGTATGTGTGTGTGTTTTCTTAGGTTTGTTAAGTCTATAGGACATTTCGGACTATGTTTATCAGGAGCAGTGGTCCTCATAGAGACCAAAACCAGGTCCTAATAAGGCAGAACCTAATTTCTGAGTGTTTTTCGGAGTGTTTTTAAGTAATTAAAACAAGTTGCTGTGATTCTTCAGCTTCTTTGGTTTGTGGACAAAACGAGACATTTGAGAACATCATCAAACATGGTCGTAGGTTTAAGTTATAGACATTCACTAGTTATGGTTAATGATCAAGGTTTGTTTAACTGTTCTAATGAATGGAAGTCAACGCAGTGTCTTAAAAAGAATAGCTGTGTGTGTGTGTGTGTGTGTGTGTGAGTGTGTGAATCATCCTAAACTCAGTCAGGCTCTTTCTTTTCACATGAATCATGTTCACTCTCTAACAGGGATGTTGCTCACAATTAACCTGAGACGTCGGATCACTCGGGCTAATAACAATAATCACCCCCAGAGACCTTGCTTTGCCACTTGCTCCATTCAAAGCAACGCGGGGATTTAATAACAAGCCGCTGTCGCTGCTATCCTGCAATTAAAACCCATCAGACACCTCTCTCATCTGATAACACCGAGGCACTGATACACAGTCACACTCGAGCCTTCGTCGCTCATTTACCCTTCAACGCTTCCCTGCTCTTAGGCTGTCTCTTTCACTTTCTCCTCAATGTGCCCGCGTGATAATTGGCCCCCACTATTGTCTGTGCAAAATCCACGAGCCATTATTCCAATCTGGGAGATGTGAAATTGCCTGTAATTTTCCCTGATGCCCCGTCAAACTATTCCAGCAACGACTTGCCTCTTCTTCTTCTTCTTCTTCTTCTTCTTCTTCCCTGCATGTTTAACAAGGCACAGCATCACCAAGGAAGAGGAGCATGTACATGTATATACAGGAGGGGATACTAATGGCACACAATGCTGGTCCTTAAGTGAGAAACTTAAGAGAGGATCACTGATGGAAACAAGGCTGCACTTTTGTTTCCTCTGGGCTGAGGTAAGACTGCATGACTGAGAGAAAGGTTTACATTAATGTGCTTAAGTGTGTTTGCTTTGCCGTCATTAAAAGCTTCAAAAACACCATGTGTTCATTTACCTCAGTGTGATCAGGTTTTTGTGAATGAAAATCACACAACACTTGGAAACACGCTCTATTATTATTATTATTATTATTATTTTTAATACATGTTAATCCCAAAAAACTGCATGTACTGCGTGTGTGTATGTATGTATGTATGTATATATATATATATATATACACACATACATATATGTGTGTATACATATATATATATATATATATATGTATATATATATATATATATATATATATATATATATATATATATATATATATGTGTGTATATATATATGTATATGTAGTTATTTGCTTTTCTAATCCCTGAGTATGACATCAGACAAATTGTAATGTTTGACATGACAGTGGAGACAAAAGTAGCGATGATGGAGGAGGATATAAAAAAGAAAGAAAGAGGAAGATAAGGAATAAATGAGGCGCTGTTGCGTGTTTAAACAGTGCACATACAGCACGCGCCAGACTGTAAATCAGGCGCACTTTATGGATGACGCAGCCGTTTGCCATTTTACTGTCAGTTTGAGGAGGACGAAGATTTTGGGGGGGGAAATGCTGCCGATTACAGAGAAAATGTCCCCTCTTTTTTTAGAGAGAAAGCTGAGAAATAAAGTAAAGGATGTTGAAATAAAATAAAATAATAATAACAATCATAATAATATTAATAATGATAGAAGTCCGTTTTTTTGGAGCTCAAACGTGACAGTCACTGTGCGTAAAGTTGCCAAATCGTCACCATGGGAACCATTTCTTTTCCCTTTATTTTACGCTGTAATTTGAATTTGTCGTTATATGAGTGTGTCATTATTAATATGCTTATTAGGAACGCGTGATACGAAAGCCGGTTTTCATGACCTTACAGTTGCGCGCTCGTTTGTCATTAATCCAGATTCCTGTGATCAGACGTGTGCTCGTTCACAGTCTGTTGGATAAGACAATCGCGGGTATGGCTTTTTTAAATATTTGACAGCGTGAAAACATTTCACGGATGATGTGGCTACCCAAACAAACGTGCCGAGCAAGATATCAGTCATAACAAAAAATTCAAATAAACGTCACCCCGACAGCTATGTATTTGAATAACGCTCGCGTGCAGAACCGTGAAAGTCAAAATAGAGACCAGGACCCACGAGTCCAAACCAGGTCTCTGAATAGAAACCGAGAATAAATCCACATTTCAGTGACATGATGATGATCCCAGAGAGAGAGAGAAGCATTTAATGCCTGGTAATATTCTGCAGTGACATTATTCACACGGAACACAGTGGACAAGGACACGTCCTATAAAACACACGTTTAAATGGAGTTCACGAGGAGGAGGAGGAGGAGGAGGCCTGGGCAGAAACTGTCCACTCACATCATCTGAGGCCTGGGCATCGCGTCCTGGTGAGCATGGTGGTTCGGATACCAGTGGCCAAAACTGTTCATGTAAGTGTTTGGGTGCATGGAGGCGCCTTTGTTCGCCATGGACACCTCCCAGAGCTGAGGCAGGCCCGGCGAGCACGGGGAGATGGAGCTGGTGCTGTGGAGGTGTTCGCCCTCTGAGCCGCTGCCGTGCTTCATGATCTTTTTATACTTGGAGCGTTTATTCTGAAACCATATTTTCACCTGTAGACAAAAAAAGAAAAAAGAATACCAAATAAATGGAAAAATATGAATCAGAACTTGAGAAGGTGAAACGTTTATTTCTGATGGAATAAAGTACATCCAGTTTGTCTGTATCTCAACTCCCATAATATTGCGGGTGGCTTTTATTAGCACACATTTCAAAAATGGGAGTGAATGTGTTGCACAAATAGACCCAAGGTTGCACCACCCCTGTTGTTGTCCTTGCTAGACATTTTTATTCATTTGAACATCTCGATTTTACACGATAAAGTGCATTTAAATCAAATTTCCCATTAGGACCAAATAAACTCATGTAAAAGTTTTCCATTTAATTCCTTTTCTTACTACTTACATGTAGTGGAACGGTGCTAAATACAACTCTTTTTAACTCTAAAAGGGTTTCACTTTATTTACAGCCCTACTTAGAATTTTAGGTTAAACTGGAGTGTGTGAAATTTAGTTATACTTATTTTATATTCCCCCAAGTGTTGGGGAACTGTTGAAACCTTCAGTTCACATCAAAACTCAAAATATGCCATTTTACTTAAAAAACAACAACAACAAAAAACATGCTGATAACAATACACAAAACTAAACAATATATACAATTAAAATTAAGTATAATTTCACTTTGTAATTTTTGCAATCCTTTATTGCAGTTAAACCCCATGCAATAATATGCTCCAAAATGGCATTTTAATTGTAAATGTGTGGGAGAATTTTTGTGAAAGTGCAGACTTATGAATGAATATTAGCACTATAACTTAAGAGGGTGCCCATTATTCTGTACGTTAGCCCCTGATATGTCTCTTCACGCCACTGTGAACACTCTTTATCTTTCTCTCCGTGCTGGCGCACTGTCGTCCACGCTGCTGCCTCACGGCTCAGTGCCGCTTGTAATCCCTTTAAAAAAAAAACTCAAGCTCAAGCTTCTCCCATGATTGTTTTTATGAGCCAAATGATGCGTGAGTGTGACAGCAACAAGCCGAGACGGAGAGGCTTATTGGGAAATAAAAGGAACTCTACACGGCAACACAAGAGCCAGGAGCCACGTGAGAGCGCGGTGGTGGGTCACTAAAACATTCTGCTGATTCTTTTTTTTTTTCCTTCCCTCCTCACATGAGAACAATGGTGTGGAAAAAAAAAGAAGAAGCCACTGAATCACTCAAACATCTGAGGCGAAAACACCAAAGGCTGCGTTTAATTTGAAGCTAATTGTTGAGGTGACTGTGGAGGGGATTAAAATGTGTTCAGATGACAGAGTGGATATTCCTTTGTTTACCCCCTTATTCTGCAGAGAGAGAGAGAGGGGGAGAGAGAGAGAGAGAGAGAGAGAGCGAGAGAGAGAGAGAGAGAGTCCCCTAATGTGACAGTGACACGTGCACCTGTCTCCAAACATGCGCGCATGTACAAACAAAATCTCCTAAATTTGACTTATGCACACATGACATCTTCTTCTGCCTTATGCATTTACTTTATATTTATTTTTATTTATCCTTTGTTGGTGCCATTGAGGTCAAAATATCTATTTTACCATGGAGACGTGGCCACGAGGACAGATCAACAATAGATCAAATTAAACACTTGCACAAAGACAAAGTAGCTTTTGCATTCATCCAACTTAGAAACTGGATTCAAAACAATGGATTGTGCTGTTGAAATAGACGATATTTCAATATTCGCTGCTTATTTTGGTAAAAACAAAGAATTCTTGATTTACTTATTCTATAACGCAGTGGTTGCATATCCATTTCCAATCCCACTTGTGAATGACACATAACCGCAGTTATAAAAGTGTATTTGTTAAGTATTATTATTTATAATAACTGTCCTAGAGCAGCTATAAAAAGGTAGAGGTTTGGGATAAATAATGATAATGAAACAGCTGACAAACCCTCGCTATGTAGCACATTAATGACTTGAAAAAAATAACCCACATACCTCATAAATAAGGTTTGCATTGTAGGATTGACTTCGCGTTCCACAGCACGTAAAAGGTTTCTCGTTGAATGTATGCTCTATAATATTGAATAATAATTATCATAGTTTAATTTTACATTTAATAAAACGTTTTAGCTTATAAAAACCAACCCTTGGTGCTGCATTCAAAATAATTTACTCTTAATATTAACGCCTCATTATTATTATTATCCATACTAACATGGACCTATAGTATACATACATACATATATATATATATATATATATATATATATATATATATATATATATATATATATGTATGTATATATATATATATATATACATACACATATACACACATGATATAGTGGATTCTCCACATATTCCCTCAGAGGTTGAAAGGCCCACCTGAGTCTGGGTGAGCCCCAGTTTGGCCGCCAGGTCTGCGCGCTCTGGTAAGGCCAGGTACTGGGTCTGCTGGAAGCGCTGGTGCAGCGCCTGCAGCTGCAGGCTGGAGTAGATGGTGCGGGGCTTCCGGATTTTCTTCCCCTTGCCATTGAGACGAATTTCTCTGCTCTCACTCGCCGTGGACTTCTCGCGATCTTGGGGAGTTTTGGAAAACAAAACCAACAAGAGGATTGTTTTTTTTTTTTTTGATTGATGGCGTCTTAACAGACATCAAGACAAACACAAACGTCACAGTTGTCACACTTTAAATAGAGCTGTCTATCTTCTGAGACGGTAAGCAAACAAAATCTCAAACACAGACCAGACAGGATTTGTGACTCTCAGGGCCCTGAATGGACCTGGATATACATCCAATTACTCTAAATGTAGCCAAACCAAGCTGCATAATTTTACTATATGTTATTGACAAGCATGCGAGGGCATAATTATACTGCAGCAGCGACGTCGAGTACTTGAAATGCACTTAAGTGGAGTCCTGCACCAACACTGTGGATGAAAGTTTGCTCCTGAGGTACAGACTCTGGCTGCAGCCTCTATAATTGGACTCACCCACAGAAAATTATGGTCAATAAAATTAATGGCGCCGTCTGCCTTCATTATATAACACGCGTGGTAAAGAGGAAGCAACAGAGTGGGCCTTGTTTGGACATAGGTGAGTGAGAATCTCCATGATTTAATTAAACATACACGGTAACACGTTTATTTTTATATATAACAACATTCAGATGGTGAGCTATAATACATGACTAAAATAATGCATGTTAGAAAAAGTGAATTCTTTTTTATTAACGGGGGAAATGAGGGAGATTGCGCGCCTACTCGTGCGTAATTGCGCACAAGGCTCATGGCAAATCAGAGTTTCACAGCTACATAATAAGACGATTTGTTCAGAATAGTGTGCTGTGTCACATACCTGTCAGCTCTAATCTGCCGCCGCCGCCGCCGCCGCTGCTGCTGCTGTTGCTGCTGTGATTGTTGTGCTGGTAAGGCAAGTACGCGGACGCGGCGTGAGCGTTCACCGTGCCGGGGTAGGCGTAGCCCAGCGCGCGGCCATAGGACGAGCTGCCGGGGAAAGGAGTTTCGTGCTGGGAGTGACCGGCAGCGTGCAAGCCATGGACGGGGTAAATGTGAGAGAGTCCGGGGGAGTGCTGCTGGTGAGCCGCGTGTCCGTGGCCGAACTCGAGGAAGGCCGACTTGGAGGGATCTGACGCATTCAGACTGTCAGGCATGAAACCCATAGACATCATTAGCTAATACTCAATACGCGAGTCCATAAACCCGTCGCTCTGATTGAGGTGTTTCATGAGTTCCTTGCTCGGGAAAACAAATCCACGCTCATGTCCAGCGCGAAAAGCGCTCGCCGCGGTGCGAGGACGCGTCAGCGGGCATGTTCGCGGCTGCGGAGGAGGCTGAAAGTCGGCTTAAAAAAGCGAAAGGGTTTGGTTGTTTCCAGCAGCAGTGGAGGAGCTGACACGGCTCTGCCTGCACACACACGCACGCACTCTCACACACTCAACTTGCTTTTCCATCTGCGAGCTCTGTGATTGGTGTTCAGCTGCAGCTGCTGTCACTGGAGCTCCACCATTGACTTCATTATGTGATACAGGATGCGGCTCTGCGGCCAGCAGGGGCCTCCTCCTGCGTGAGATTATGAAATAAATAGCAGTCGGTATTTACTTCTGAGACAGTTGTGGCACAATTGTGGTATTGTTTATAGTGTCCTAAAATAGACGTGAAAACGACCCAAGAGAAATAACGTGTGGGATCGTTCAATGCTGAAATATCCATCAACATAAATCCCCAAATTATTATTATTATCATTGTTAAATTATAGCCGCATTAGAAGAGGTAAAATATTTGAAATGCCCTATGATTACCAAGATACAAAAGGGTTCTTATTCAATTCACCTCAACATGGATTTAAATGATATATTTTTATTTCTAAAGCATGAAAACATGGTTTTAAACGTCTAATTATGACAGATGATAGTGTGCTATAAACTCATTCTGATAATATCCTGAATTCTGCTTCTTTTCTTAATCTTAATGTGCAGGAAACGCCGGACAACAAATGAAAGGAAACATGAGTCTTGAGAGGGCACTGATGTGACAACAACTGTGACTCTGTGATGACAACTTCACTGCTCATCAAACACAATATATAAATGAGTCAATAACAACAAATGCATTCGTATACAACATGGAATACAAATACCTTCACACTAATATCATTCCTGACATTTTCTATGACCTGGTCACAAAGCTCTGCACCCAGCAAGGATGTTTGACTTTAGTTTGTAGAATTAACGGCCAAAAGAGGGTGGGATTATGGTGCAGACTGCAGAGTCAGCAAAACTTGCATGTGCATAAAACAGTGTGGGATTGAGGAGAAAATAAAACTCTGATTCTGATTCTAAGACACCAACAGCCACCATCTTCTGCATTTCATCAAACACAGACTGAATCCTGTTTTATTCCATCTCAAAACTATATGTTGACCTCCATGGTTCAGCAGCAGCGGTGCAGGCCTTGCTGGAGGCTGCACGGCTTCCAGAACAAAGCCACAACTTATTATCATAGTACAAAAGAAAGAAAATATTCCTCACATTGATATAGAATAAAATGAAGAAGGCCACTTGCAGTCTGTGGGCCACGAGTTTGTGATTTTTTTACACACACAAGGCCTGAAGCTGTAAATCCTCACCACAGTTGTTGTATCTATTAGGGAATTTACTGCAACATTCTTGGTGGTGGGACAGACTCGTAGTAGTAATATCTGCGGCTGCTTACATGTGGGTTGTATTTAGAATCACAGTAAAATTGCCATTTTGTCAAAAATAAAAACAAGCACAGGACAAACGTATAAAACAAGGGTCATAAAAGATGGAGCCAAATCCTGTGCACTATTTCGGCTCACCAAATAAATTTGCAATCTCTTAGGGATTGGACGATACCAATTTTTTGATACCGATATCCCAAAATCCCCATACCAATATCAGCCCGATACAATCATTTTAGACCATTTATGATCATTTTTGCAAAGACATCATTCTCTTAACTGTGTGAAACAAATATTGTTCTCTCAAAAAAGAAGAAATAAACCACCTAAACATGACTCGGCCAAAATGTTTTTTTTATTTAAATTTTTTTCGTATTTTGACCAATATCGGACCGATACCGATTCCCATCCCTATACTCGCTATAAGTCCAATTTCAAACTCAAGCGGCCACACACGCAGCACAATTTGATCTCAAGTGGGCGGGACCACGCAGCCAAATAACCGCAACAAGCCACTCAAAATGTCTTAATTTTATTTTCCCCTGAAATTTCTTGAGGGATTTCAACAATATTACGCCTTGTAAAGTTTCACCATTTACAGGCATCTGGAACTGGTTCTGGCCCACGAGCCTTATGTTGGACACCCCTGGTCAATGACCTGGATAACTGAGAACATTTCTAGATGTAAAATAAGAGTTGATAGCAAACAACTAGTCTGTAAATGAGTATAAATAGATGTGAGGTGATGTGTAGACTGTGTTTGTAAAGCGACTGTAATTTAGAGTCCTTCTGTGACCTCAGCTCACAGCAGTCGCACTTTCCTGATGATGATGATGATGATGAGAGACGCAACAACGTAAGCCCCTGAAGACAAAAGACGCCCATGGGTGTAACGTACTGCACTGTACTGGGATGGACGGGCACTTAAGCAGCTAACCCTGTACAGTTGTCAGGTACAAAGGTGTGAGTGAGCACACGCATGATGGTGGTGCATGATGGAGACACAGAGCGAGAGAGGAGCTTTCTTGTAATTATGTGTGTGTAATTGGTGGAGAACAAAGACGAGCCCTGCAGTTATAGGACAGGGATGGGTCCCTGTTGTGTTCCTCTTGATGCACGCAACAGGGATGCTGCTGCTGCTGCTGCTGCTGCTGCTGCTGCTGCTGCTGCTGCTGCTGCTGCACACAGTCACTCTCTCTCTGTTTGAAGTCCAGACTCACGTTAGTGTTTGTTTGACATAGGTGTGCTGTGCGTCAACACCGTCCGTCTCTCTCTCTCTCTCTGGGCTCTGATGCAGAGTGACAGCATTCTTTATGCAAACCAGAGAGCACATTCCCTCGGCTGTGATCTTCCCACCGCCGACTGCATGGCACGTCATGTTTTACAAGTGAACCCGGGGAGCGAGCTGAGGCCGACACTCGAGGCTCCGTCAGTCCATGACCCCGACGGGGACGCCAGCATGCATTACGTCAGGTTCAGCTCACCACATAATAATAATAATAATAATCATAATAAGACACAAGTATGCAGCCATGTGTCCTTCCTCAGCAGCACATACAGTGCAGTGTGATGGGTGTGAAAGGCGAGGTGTGGTTGTTTTGGACAACGTTCTCCTGAGACACAGGAAAAAAACAAAGCATGGACGAAAACCAGACATTTTCAGTTTGAGCCAGAGCGTCCCCCCATAAGCAGGTGTCCCCTGCAACACCTACCAACCACTGGACGAGGCAGTTGTTTTCCTAGCACATCAACAAAAGCCACTGCCAACAATAGGACTGATGTTTTTCCCCTCTGACTGATCTCCGCCTCGGGGGAAGAGTAGGGGGGCAGAGGAGGAGCCCAGCAGTGCAGAGGATCATCGACCTAATCTCTGCTGCAGGCGCCATCACACAGAAACACTCATATCTGCACGGCCAGCGTGTCATTCCTCAAGTGCAGCCATGTTGTTGCTGCTGAGTGTGTGTGTGTGTGTGTGTGTGTGTGCCAGCAGCATCTGAGGGCCCACAGAGTTCACTGGTGTTACCTGATCAGGATTACGCTTGTGTGAAGTCTTGGGATTTAAAGATTAACGGATATAGAACATTGACACACTTGTTTGTGGAATTTTCCTCTGATGGTGTGATTTTGATTCGTATAAAAAGTGCAACTTATGGGCAATAAATGAGTGTTTATTTATTGGTAGTGCATGGATTTAAAACTTTTGTCTTTGAAACCCCTGATAGATCAGTAATAAAAAAAGGAAATATATAGTGTGTATATAAATTTAAATTCGTTAATTAAGTATATATATATATATATATATATATATATATATATATATATATATATATACACACACATATATGTATATAAATATATATGTAAAAATTCGTTTTTTAAAAGAAAAGTTTAACTTTTTTCTGCAAAAAATAAAGAACAGAAAGGAAAAGAAAACTGGGCCTCGATTTCTATGATTTATTCGTTTTATGTGACAAATATTCAGTTTTTTTAGAGCACAATTTTAGCGGGAATTTAAGTGGAAGTAAAACGGATTTAATCACAAACCAAAATTGAATCGAAAAAATGAATAGGAGGTTAAATAAACGGACCGAGCGCTAAACAAGGCCAAGAATATAAAATGGTAAGTAAAAAAAAAAAAGAAAGAAATCCCAAACATGCGAACAAATAACTACAGTAAAAAATGACTCAACGTGAACATAATTGCGTGGGAAGTGTCGGACTGTGTGTGTGTGTGCGTGTTTGATCTCCACGGCGCGAGCTTTGAATTTGTAATTATTTCCAGACTGAAGAAATAACACGACAGCATCCGTTGGACCTAAACTTTTTTTTTATTTTTACTGATACATAATTAAATTTAATAATAAAAACCGCAGCAAGTAAATAATAAAAAAAGCTAAGAAAAGTGAAAGTTTTTACGCTTAATGATAAGCGCGTGAAATGTCGACGTAAAAAAAACAAAAACAAAAAAACAACCCAAAACGTCTCCAATCGCGCATGGCTGCGGCTGAAATGCGCATTTGGTACCAATTCACACACACACACACACACACACACACACACACACTGACGTGTCTATGTGCCCAGCTGACGGACAGGCAGTGGGACAGTAGTCTCAGTGTATATTGAGTTACAGGCCTGCTTCTATGGCTGCACTGATCACGTGAGTCCCTGCTGCACATCTGGAACAAAGAAGCCAGTCTGGGTCTGGACCCTCAGTGTTTACAGCTCTGTTGTTTTTTCACACTCCTCGCAAAAAGCAAAAAAAAAAATCTTGCCCAAACACACATTCCACACTCAGCGAGCTCAACATGGGGGGAAAATATATAGCAACAGTTTTTCCACTGTAAATCTCACCGCCCGCGGTACCCAGGGGAGGGTGGGGTAGAAAAACAAAGGCTAGGAGCCGGCATCATGGATGAGTGGGGGCAACAAGACGGTGGCAGCGACTGGAGGAGTGTCTGTCTGAAAAAGCAAGACAGTTTTCTCTGTGTGTGTGTGTGTGTGAAAGGAAAAGAATCCTGCCAGGCCTGGTGGCTGAGAAGGCACAGAGAGTTGAGCTGAGGTCAAACACAGCTGACATCAGAAGCTGTGCCATGGATTTTAAATACAAACAAATGTCTGTCGAAACTATTGTCACAAGAGTTAACACAATAACCACTAAGCCGAGCTATCTACTAGATTAGTAGTAGAGTACTGTAGATGTGTGTATGTATATATATATATATATATATATATATATATATATATATATACACACACAAGACAAGACTAATGTGCACTTTACGAACTGAACAAGCTTCAACTGCACAGAAGGCCAACGGATCATTACCAGTCAGTCACCTTTCAATGATGTCATCCACTGTATTAACAAGGCAAAAAAGCGTAAGTGCGTTGTCTTTTATTTTGACAGTTTCCAGCATATTCTGCCGCTGACTGTACAGGCGAATAAAAAAAAAAAAAAAAGACAACAAAGCCAATGTAAAAAAAGTACAAATACTTCAATACTTAAGTACAAGATTCACACAACTTTACTCCATAACTTTTACTCCACTACATTTCCTCTAACTGTCTTTGTTACTTGTTACTACCAAATAAAATCAGAAGAAGAAGAAGAAGAGTTGCTAATGGTCTGTATTTATATAGAGCTTTTCCTATAGTCTTAAGTGTCTTTGCTCAAGGACACATGGGCCAGGAATTGAACCCACAACCTCCCAGCTGAAAGACAACTCGCCCTACCACTTTTACTTCTAAAGTACATTTTGTATCAGGAAATAAGTATAAGAATAAGAATACCAGGACTTTTGATACTTAAGTTATTTAAGGAATATTATAAAAAAAGTATCAAAGTGATTTTATGCCAGATACTTTACTCAAGTATCACCTTTAAGGTACTGCTTCTTGTTTTGATTGTTATCTAACTGTGTTTACTAGCACCTAAGGAGATACCATTAAAATACAGCACTATAGGAAGAGATTGTTTCTGTGTGAGGAAATAAATCTCGTCCAGAAACAATTAAACCGACTCAGGGTTCCCACAATCCCACAAGAAGGGCCAACAGGTTTAATGTGCTGCAGATGTTTAGACAAGAAAACAATACCAGAGGTAAAGCAACAGACAATGATTTGCCCCGAGGGAGTCGCACATGCACGGCCAGTCAACACACACACACACACAATGACAGAAGGGTTGCCAAGCTTAGAGACTGCAGGTCCTGTTAAAGACAGGTTCTCCAGGTCCAAGGATTATCCATCTGAAGTTACCCGGCCCTCTGGGTAACGTGAACCCCCCCCCTTTGTGGCCCGGAGGGCAACAGTGTGCGAGGCGAGCATCAGTTTGAAATGCCAGAGGTGACGGGGATGACAGGGCCCCCCGATGGCCTGGGCGGACAAAAAAAGGGACGCGCTCTCCGGCTCAGACGCTGCCCAACTGTCTCATTTTCTCATATTTAAAATAGGGATTTATTTCCTAAACCTACAAGTTCAAACACCTACAGTAGCTTCGCCGTGATACACAAATACTCTTTGAGTGAATTCATATTTGGCCCGATTTAAAGAGAGCCGACGTGCCGAGAGAGGCCCCTCCCTCCCTCCTCGGTGAGAACAACTTCACAAGGATCAAGTTCAACTCCTGACAACAAGCCCCGACTCCGTCAAGTGTTGAGTTCCATTGTGACCTACAATGAGACACAATGGAGCCGCGGCACCCGGGCCTGCACCGCGCCGCCTATCGTATGACGGCGTCACTCAGAGAGAGAGAGAGAGAGAAAACTCTGAGAGACTTAGCTGATATGAAAGATATGTCTGTTTGTGTATCGTCTGTCCTTTTTACATCACGCACCATGTGAGCAAAAAAAAAAACAGAGGCAGTGACCGTAAAGTAAAGAAAGTATGACAATCTGCTAATTAATAATCAATATTTAATGTAGGTCTATATACACATCAGGCAAATGTCATTTCGAGGGGAAGAACTATTGTAAATAATGGTGAACTGCGGGGTTTACAGACTTAGAAAGAGTTACTATGATGCGACATATCGCAATTATTATGGAATTACTGTACATTTGTGTCAATATTTTCAAACAAAATATCAATTCAAACATTCAAAAATATTGTATTTTATTATTTGAAAAAAAACAAACGTGAGTAGCCAATCAGCAGGCAGCTTCCTAAAGCCCCACCCACAAACAAATAAACCACAGTGCAAAAAACAAGAGTATTTTCAAACAATAAAATACAATATTCTTGAATGATTAAATCGATACATATTCTGCTTCTGCATTTCTTTGGAGGCAACATTATTCCCTTTGTGCTCTGTGTTGGTCTCCACCTCTGCCTGAGGAAAACAGCCCAAACTATAGGTTTGTTTGTCTGAGTTTGTAAAAGTCTTTTCCTTAATAACCTTCGATGATACAGACGGGAACCACAGCTGCATGTTCAGATGGCAGAATATCAAAATAGATTAATTATAAAAATATCCTTTTTAGATGAATTATCGTCTCGACTTGTTCACGTCTTATTCTACAGACTGAAGAGAACAGATCCGCACAAATATCACTAACTGGAAACTAACCAAGTTAATTTCACTTGAACGCTTTCAAATCCAAACCGAGAGTTCTTGAGGCCGACTCTACAACATGCACTTGTAAATTTAATCTGGATTCTTTTTTTAATCTGGTGTTTTCACTGCGTGTCTCGGCCTGAATGAACATGAGGATAATGATGTAAAGATGACCATTCGCTCTGATGTCCCTCTGATGTCCCTCTGATCATAACACAATCACACTCACTGTCAAAAAATAATCGCAGTTACATATTTATTCAAAATCGTTCAGCCTTAAAACACATTTCAGGTGTGAAGCAAAAACACTTCAAGGCAGGAAGTGACGTAAAGCGCGGCAAACCAAGAGCAGCTGATCAGCTGATTTTCAGGGGCCATGACGGACTGTTCCGGCTTAAGTAGGTAAGCGAGGTAGGGGCGGAGCTGAGCGAGGTAGGGGCGGAGCTGAGCGAGGCCATTAAACAGACACTTCAGGCTGAGAGATATATGTTCCTGCCTAAGAGTTCTTGGACCTGGACTTTATACACTCACGGCACTTGTTTTTGTTGTGCATGGGTGAATGTGTATTACTATTTATTTATTCAAATTAAGGGTTAAATAAAAATAAATGTATGTCTAAATGACCGCAAACCTGCCAGTCGAGGCTCAACAGTCCTGAGCATGTCCATTAACGGCGTCCGGACGCCATTCACAGAAGCAAATGAATGAATGAATCGCACCGTTCCCTCGCCGAGAATCAATTTACACGACGTCCATGAATAAGTGAACGGTTGTTGTAAAGCCGCCTACTAAACTAAACTGCCTGGCATTTTAAAGCCGCACCCGTGACCCCGGCTTTGTCATGACCATTTTGCTGCTAGTGCTCCGGGTGTTTAACCTTGTCATATTAACGCTTCTGTCACTGCAGGGCGAGACGGCTGGGGCCAGGATGGGCTGGAGCTTTTTTGGTTTTTTTTTCTTTGCGCTCCCAGATCATCAGATTGTTAGTGACTGTGTCTCAGGGCTGCCAAGAAACATCAAAGCCTCCGAGACTTGTTCACTTCATCTTTGAACCTCTACAAAACATGCCCTCTCTCATGCCTGCATTCCTATCGTACGTCTTCTGTCTGTCTTTCTTTTATTAATAGTAAAAAAAAAAAATATATATATGTGTAACAGAGGGAGTGAGAATCAAATCAAGTGGAAAATGGAAACAGAACCACCTTGTTGAGGACTTGTTGTGGGCCTTGTAGCTGCCGCCATGTGCGAGAGGCTCTGACACGTCAGACGCCAGCACTCCGTCAAAGTGAGGAGACAGTCTGAGTCTGAGCAAGCCCGCGCCGAGAGGGAGCAGCCTCCCCGTCAGCTCTTTGCCTAGATTGATGGCTACCTGAGGCAGAGATCAAAGTCAGACAGGATACATACGCCTCAACGTTTAACTCTTTCATCTGCTGCCTTTTCTACATGAGTCACGACCCTTCACCTGACTATCTGTTTGACCTCTGAGTGATGAGCGCTATTGGCCGCTCTGAAAGACGGCGTTTCTTCTTTACTGGAGCAAAAACTGGAAAACCGCCACAAAGACATGACGAGTCGAAAGTGTACTTTTTTTGATTAAAAGAGTAGCAGTCCTTTAAAAATTTAAATATATACACAGTCGAGGTCAACCGATTAACTGCCATTTGAATTATTTCCACATTTTCACTCTGAAATGTTAAGATTTAATTTAAGATTTGTCTTTTATCCAAAAGGTAAATCTGACAAGTTTATTTTGCTAATACCTGTTATTAATTTAGTGTATTTAGTGTAAATACACTGCAATATTGATTATAGAGCGTTCAATATACAGTTTTTCCAGAGATAAATGTGTTATTTGACACGTCTCATTCCCACAACAACAGAGGAAGTTGGGATTGAAAATTAATAAATAAAATTGACAGAAAGTCGACATCAAGGTCACTTCCTGCTAAGAAAATAAAAGCTCTTTACTGTACTGTAAGTTTTATGAGTAAAACTGGTCAAATTTGGCCGAAAAATAAACAAACACAGCAGCGTCATGAGGATTTTCAGTTTGAGAAACGGCCCTTTAAACATTTTTGTGTTTCACTGAACTCACTGATCAGCATCAGCTTCTAAAATACAGCGTGTAACGGTCGGTTCCTCAAACTTCAGCGCTTTTCTCACACTGGCGGAGGGGCTGTTTGCATTCCAGCAGCGAGAGTGAGGACAATTAAGCCGTTTCCCCTCCAATCTATCTCCCTGCAGCCAGCCCGTCGTCCAGGCAGCCCCGGGTAGATCAATGGGAAGTGCAGCTGCGCGGCCAATGTGTGCCAGGGCTGCAGGACCAGAGAGCGAGAAGATTGGGGTTAAAACCCTCCTGGCCCTCAGATTGGCTTCCATACCTGAGTGGACGCACAGATGAACCGACAGCTGTAGCCTGTAGTTGCACAGTGTCATTTCTGCCACTAGGGGTCTCTCGGTTGAGACAGCGATGTCAGGAAGCCGCGCGGAATCATGGGAGTTGCTGTACAGTAGAACTAGTAATACCAAATATTTCCTTGCACACTGTGGTGTCTCATGCAAGTTACAATAGAGAAGGTAAAGTGGGTGACAATATTACAGAAATATGAATTTCTATGGTGTTGGAATATTTTAATGCAGTAATGTCACATACTATACCTTTAAGACTATTAAGGGATGCACGACATTGGACTTTTTGCCCGATATGCCGATATATCAGGAGTGTCAGGGCCGATAACCCATTTATATTGTGTACTATTTATGTTAACGCATCAAAACAAACACTTATTTTGAAATTACGTGAAATATCAACAACAATATTATTATTTCAAGGTCTATTTCAAAAGTTTGACTTTTTTTTCACGTGACCGGCGGCCTACTGGACAAACCAGACACTCGGCCGACCTCCAGGTCATTTGAGTTTGAGAGCCCTGATTTAGTCTCTTCTGTCGTGAACTTGACATAATATGTTTGGTACTCATGTCGCAGCAGACGTGGATATAAAACATCTTTGTTGGGCCAAAATAAATAAGCATAGAAGTCGAGGAGGTATCCGATTTTTCAGCCTACTGATATCGCCGTTATCGTGCCGATAATATCGTGCGTCCACCTCTTGCAGCAGCATATACATTAATGCGTTGCGTAAAAAAGAAAGAAGCATCAAATGTCATCACACAGTCACATTGTCCTGTGTTTTGTTTTGTTTTTTTTTTTACCCCCGGGCTCTTTAGACTGGCCACTCCAAAATCAATTAGCCAAATCACATTTCACAAAAGTTGCTGGAGTTGTGCTTTCAGCAGCTCGGCCCCTCAGGTGTCTCAGTGGCGGCTTAAAGGTGCGGACCGCAAGCCTTGGTTTAAACTGTGTGGGATTAAACCAAACAAAGAGCCACAGATATCCAGCCACACCTGTGCAACTGGCTCCTCAAGGACCACGATTAGAAAGAGTCTTTAGTCCAAATGGCGGATGCTCAGAACTTAATCTCCCAACTCTCGGGCCATCGGAGGTATCCGTTTCCCGCGGCACAGCGTCCTGTACGGACACAGGACCGTCGTATGACAGGGACTTCCATCTCCCCTCTCCTAAGTCCAGGTGATCAATCATTTACATGTGTAATTAGGAACGGGTGTCAAAACAGAAACTGTACACTCGCTGAGGGACCCTGTGTGTGGTGCACTGACATCAGACTTGGCAAGCGGCGCGTAAACAGGGTCAGAGAGAGACAGGGAGGCAGAGGGAGAGAGCGTGAGGGAGGGAGGGAGGAAAATGAGATGTTGAGATGTTGAGGTCTTTCTGACACAATCAACTTCTTACCACCCAGGGGGCAAAACTCCTCCTTTGGCATATCGAGTTATGTGAGAGCATATCTACTGTACGTATCTGGTGACTGCATTGTGTAGCACTTTAACACAATCCACTGAAGATTCACCCCCCCCTCTTTTGATCATATCTTAAATAGTTTAAAAACAATGTGAAGTGAAGGGAAGCCATGCCGTAAGGGTTTATATATATAATCTTGATAAAGTCGATATGGTTACACAAAAGTGTAGAACCGGCGGACTAACACACGGTGCAGTTGGGAGACAAAGTGCTATTATTTGTGTATGTTCACTGGGTCTTCACTGAAATAATAAAAGGAGCTGGTAGAAAATGTCAAAATCCAGGCCAGAATATGTAGAGTGTATGCTGTGCCAGCAGAGTTAAACATGGTACAAATGGATTTGCTCCCCACGAGCTGCCAGATAAAGCTGTTTTGGGTCTGTGACATGGGGCCATTTCGCCACCTAGTGGCGCGGAGGCAGAAACTTTAATCAATGTATCGCTCGTGCTCGGATACAGGGACATAAATAGTAGCCAAATTAACTCAACGTCGTCGAGTTAGTTTCATATATCTGACTTGTAAAGATCAGCGATATCAGTGGATCTCTCATTGAGGAACTGTTGGTTCCTCAATGCAGTAGTGCTCTTCTCACACTGGTAGCTACTGTAAAGTTAACCGTGTGTGAAAATGTACCGACTGAAATCATGTGCAGAATTTGTTCTGGATCAGCACTAACACTGATCCCCTTTAACATTTCTGGCTTAATTCAAGTGGCTCATTGGTCTCCCGAGTGCCCAACCAGCCATTCAGTCATTGGGAGTCATAACAAGGGATTACACACTGCCACAACAAACATGTCCCTGTGTAAAGTGATGTTTAGAAAAGGCACGATGAAAGGACTGAGAGGGATGCTATGGCTTTACTTTGCCAGGAAATCTCATCCATGAAAACACAAACAAACCCTTTACAGTAGCAGTCGGACATTCACAGGCACAGTTTGTCCACCTTAACAAAACATTTTCCCGCACTCACTGAAAATACCAATGCCCAATAATCCACCTGTCACCCGAGGGGGATAGGTGTGGTGCTGCGGGGCTAAGGAGGGGATATGTGCAGGCCACCGTGACTTATGTGGACTCATCCAGCCGCCACCTCACCTCAGCGGCCAGGGGCTGAGTGGGTGTTTAAAAAAGGCAAGACTGAGGCCTAAAGTTTAGAGTTTCCCGACACTGAGTGCTTGAGCTTTGAAGAGGCAGCTCCAGTAATGAATTGGAGCATTGTCTGCTCGGAGGGGAGAAGCCTCCGGGTGGGACATCACATCAAAGGAGGTCCCGCTTTATTACTTGCAGCGTCAGGTCAGGTATGCAAACTGGACAGAGCCAGAAAACGTCAAAAAAAGAAGAAAAAAGTTAGGTGGGTTTCAGAGGGTTTTATGCCAGAGGGAGCTGGAGACGTTCAGTGGAAAGACGACGGCAGAAATAAATGCGATTGGTTTAGAAATCACGTGAAAAGCAGATAGCGGCGGACACAAGGAGGCACGTGTCGACTGAGGAGTAAAACACAGCATTCCTCAATTAATATGAAGACAATGTTCGATGTGAAGCAGCAACAAAACACAAGTCCCCACATTTTCATCAGGGCTGGAACGAAACCACTTAGTGGTCATTTCATATTAATAAACCAAACATGACTCAGCTAAAATGGTTTTGCATATAGGATTTTTGGACTGTACTTTACTCAAGGTTTAAAAGCTAATGTGAACAAATTAAGTTGCGACTCATTTCTCAATCATGTATCTCTGTCAACTAAACTCCAACACATCACGTAATAACATCACGTTACTCTGCTACTGATTAATGAAGGAAACATTTTAAAAGAAGCTCATCTTAGACATGTAAGAATATACGATTCTGCTGACTCATCCATAAATGACAGGAGCTAAAGATGAAGCAGGATATGATTGTGCTGCGTTACGGAAAGACGGCTCATTAGTGTTAAAGATGTCAAAAAAGAGGAAACCAGGTCACTTTCGGTTTGAATGTTGTCAACTAATGTTTGGCGTCTTGGGAATGAGACTGTACAATTTTGGGTTTCATGTCATGCTACCAACTGCTTTGGTGTCGCACCACAGCGTGACACACCCAGCTGTGGTCTGCAGCATGAGACAAGTTTTCTCTCAGACATGTCCAGCCTCCATCACCAGCAGCAGCAGCAGCAGCAGCAGCAGCAGCAGCAGCAGCAGCAGCAGCAGCAGCAGCAGCAGCAGCTTCACAGTGCAGACACGGTGAAGAATGCACTGACCGCTCCTCCATCGTCCCGAGGCCGGAGCAGCCTCGTGCTCACAGGCTTGTTCTCTTCCCATGACATTCTCCTCCTCAGAGTGAAGAGGGGGAACAACACACCTTTGCTTTGATGTCAAAGTGGCTCGGGTGCTCAGAGGACGAAGCAATCACGCGCGAGACACAAACACCTGGACGGAGTGGAACTAAACAGGAATGCACCTTAAGATGGTGACGGAGCAGATGTCAGATCAGCAGCGTGTTTCCCACTGAAGGACCACGTGTGAATCAATACAATCTCACAGATGAAAGAAGATTAAACTGCAACACAGATATATGACTATATTATTATATTATATAGAACTACAATAATCAATAACTAGGTTATTCCCAGCTAACACAAAAACACACACACACAAAATAATGAGCAAAAATCAGGGTTGAACAATTAATCAACATTGCAATTTTCTAAATATTGTGTCATTTTAGATGAATTATTGTCTCGATCTATACACATCTCGTTGTACAGACTGAAGGGACGTCTTTGTTTCTCACAGATCTGCACAAATATCACACGGTCGTCATTTTAAATGTGTTTTTTTGAATGAATGAAAATGAGATTAATGGTGTAAAAATTCCCTCAGATATCCCAATTCCTGTCAAAGGTATGTTCAAAAAGCTAAATATCAAAGCATGAATGTGGCAACGTCACTTATTATTATCATTTTTTACACTTTTACGGTTTGTTTTGAACCAGAAAAAAACAATTCCAACTCAGTGATAATGTTACTGTAGTTACTATTTTGCACGCTTTACTTCAGACTCTTATAAAACATCAACAAAAGCCATTTTATGGTGTGTGTCTTCTTAAATGTCACCATGTGCACTGCTTGTAAAGTCAAACTCATTGTGAAAATGCTTTGATTGACAGGAAAAACCAACGCTGACAGGGAGACGAGTGGTTTAGTGACAGTTGACTGACATCATGGCCCGAACGTCGGAACCAAACTGAATCTCTTTTGGATCAAATTCATTCCCCCGCTGTCTCCCCGTCTCACAGGAGACACCAGTGTGAGAGACAGCACATATACAGTATATTCTCCCTCCCTGTGTGGTGGATCGCTTCCCTGTGGGAACAAACACCGGCTCCACTCGCCCTTTTCTCCCCTTCTGCTTCTCACCAGCTGGGCGCTGCTGCTGCTGCTGCTGCTGCTGCTGCTGCTGCTGCTGCTGCTGCTGCTGCTGCTCAGCCACCCAGCCATAATGTCATAATTGTCTGGTTCCTCTGCTCCTCTTCAAGCGCCGGGACACAATGGACGGCAGCTTAGGGCGGAGTGTGAATAAGGGCCCAGGGAAACTGGGTGGGTCCCAGATTATTCCCACACCTGCTGCTCCACGAGGTGGCAAATCAGTTGGGAGTTGTTGTTTTTTTTTTTAACTAACCAGTCAAAGTGCCTACTGTACAAGCCCACAGGGGCAATGTAATGATCTGGAGCTGCTTCAGTTGGTCTCGGCTAACTACCTGCACACTGAATGACCGCGTTTTCTGGCATATTCCAACACGACAACGTCAGGTTTTTCACAGATGGACCGGCCACCACAGAAACCAGACCTCGACCTCACTGAGAAGGATGTGACTTAACACAGCGTCCCGCTTATGGAATTAGATTTGTGTCAGTGTTTTCAAACAACACTTTTTTAGAAGCACAAAAAATATCGATTTAATCATTCAAAAATTATTGTATTTTATTGTTTAATATACACTAGTGCTTTGCGTTGTTCGTTTGTTTGCTTCGTGGGTGGGCCTTAGGAAGCTGCCTGCCGATTGGCTTGGAGTCGCTGTCCGTCTGGAAGTCGTCAGTCGACAAAATAATTGTGAGTATCTAACGTTTATAATCTGACAAACGTTAGATATTTACAATTAAAATATTTTGTCAGATGATGACGGGGGAAGCCTGTGGCTACTTCGGGTCCATTCAGCTGTCGCTCCAATACTCCTGCCAATCAGCAGGCCGCTTCCCAAGGCCCCACCCACAAACAAAAAAACCATGGCGCAACAAGAACAAGTGTGTTTTAAAACAAAAAAATACAATATTTTTGAATGATTAAATGGATCTTTTTTTTGCTTCTTAAAAAGTGTTGTTTGAAAATATTGATATATTTCCATACCAACTCCATTAGAAGTACTAGAAAAGACAAACGCGATGCCACAACAACAGCTGTGGGCAGTCTATAATGTAGCTGCATAAACAACATCGAGTGGTTTTATGAGATTGGCACGTTTAATATTACTCTCCCTATTGATGAACAGATTTGTCAATGCGTCACCAAACCACTTGAAAGTCAACAGCCCTCCATCAGTGGAGCTCCCCAGGTCTCAATTAGCCCTGATGACTTACCAAGTGGGAACTTGTGTTTAAATCAACCAAGGAAATTATTGCAGGGGAGGCGCAATAATTGATTCTAGGCCCCTGAACCACAAAACAATTACTGATTACTTATCTCTGTTTGTCAGCGATGACAACAGGGGTTTCAATAAAACAACAGGAGGGGAAAACAAAACTGCTCACAGGAGACCGGGCCTCGCACGGGGACAAAAAAAACTTAACCTGGGAGAGGATGTTATCTTGTGTATAGATTACGCAGAATAATTTGAAATCAAAAAAAAAAAGAAGAAGATAAATCTAGCTTCTTTTTTTCTTCTCTGGCATTAACATGATAAATCTGTGGCGGATTAAAAATGTTAATAAAACGAAGAAATGACGACAATGATGACACATCCCTTATTTTTCATCATCCCCCCGGTGAATAATAGCCTCGTTAAAAACGCGAGCGTAAAAAAACACAACTGGGGGCACATGGGATCGAGAATCAGGTGGATTGGATGCGGCCTCGTCTGCACAGGTAAATGAAACCACGCTGCCATCTGCCATGAGCACACGATGTACACACTCGATGTAAACCCGAAGTCCTCGAGATTTCCTTATAAGTCACGAAAGCTCATTTGTGGTGGACGTGACCGGCATCAGCAGTGATGTACTTCCTGTGGGTTTGTCCCCTCAGTCTGGCCCACAGTGAGATCTCCAGATAATGCTTTAAACTGGGGCTGGTTTCTCGCCAGCTGCCTCCTCCG
The DNA here is from genome assembly GCF_019176455.1 of Solea senegalensis. NCBI lineage: Eukaryota > Metazoa > Chordata > Actinopteri > Pleuronectiformes > Soleidae > Solea > Solea senegalensis. The sequence goes on from NC_058041.1 coordinate 2,920,379, forward strand.
GTCACATTAACTTGGACCTCATTAGTCATAATCTGCTCCCCAGGGCCCGGCCATGAAAAACCTCTTGCCTGGCAACTGCGTAAAAAAAATTGCTCCGAGCAAAAATGTTTCCCGAACCAAAAAGATGGAAAAAAAAAAAGCCCTAAAATGTCTTATCTGATGCATGGAGCTTTGGCAGAAAGGAAAGACTCCTTCTCTCAGTGTGGAACGTTCAGATAACAGAAATAGAAAGAGAGATCTGCATGTGTAGACAAACACGGTCTGCCGAAAGCATCCATCCATCCATCCATCCATCCATTGCAGATGCAGTGCAACAGCACATTTATTTGTGGCCGTGCTATTGCTGGGAATATACTTTGAAAAAAGGACAAAGAGACGCTAAGCTAAGCAGCAAGCAATAACCTGAGGACTCGGGCTGAGGAATTCAGACAAGACAAACTGTTAATGCTCACATACAAACATGTAACCTCTTCATTGGCTGTGTAGGGGTTAGCACTTCAAACACATCCATATTTCAGTGACAGAAGGCCCCCCCAGGCTAAAACAATCCATTTTCTTGTAATCTTTTTTTAAATCCACCCTAGGAGCAGCGAGACAGGCCTGCAACAATGGGGAAACTTGTCGGGAGAAGATACGCCATGGGAGACGGTATCACAAGCTGAACATCACAAACAAGTCTCTGGTTAAGTCACTTAAGGCAAACGGACTAGGTGATTCTAAAAAAGAGGAAAAGAGATGTGATGATGAGCTGATTTAGGATTAAAGTGTGGGATTAAATGCTTCAATGCTCCATTATAACAGAGACATAACAGCAACGGAATATAAATAAATATTAATATGAGACGAAGATATCAAAAAATAAAACAACATACTCTGCAGGTATGACAGAAGGGGCTGGACAGTCGGGTCATTATCAATAATTATCATTGGTTTGAAACTTGGTTTAATGGAGAGAAAACACTTTTTAAAACCCTTTAACAGCGAGCGTATCACAGACGACACGTTTGTTATCTGTAAGCGCACTTACCGTCACCGCAATTACGCAAATTTTCAACGGATTCTGAAAACTGAGAAGTTACACGTCAAAGCCAACATGTGGTTATTACGGTAATTTCTCTCGTGCTTCACAAACACTCCATTTTTTTCAATTTGAATTATGTTTTATTGTGTTCGAATTTCAAATATAACATGCAAAAAAAACATTTTTTTCTTCATTTTAAATTGTCAATACACTACTTTACCATGCAGTAAACTGTAAATTACTGCCAGATATTGAAATGAAAATGGGCAAAAGCACTTATTTACAGGACATTTTCTGGCCCTTTTATGGTTAAAATAAGCAAACAAATAAAAAGTGCAGACAGACATTTTGAGGCTTAGGTGTTAAAGGGTTTTAAACATAACTTTTGCACAAATCTGAGGCAAAACACTGAATAGCAATGATGTGTTGTGTCTGCTCAACATTCTGAACCTCTGTTTTATTGATATTGAAGAAAATGACATTGTCAAATAAATGTTATTGAATTCTGGCCCAGTATAAATGAATCAAGAGTTGATTTCAGATGTAAGTTACATCTTTCCTCAGGTGGCTCACGTCTTCTCTGCCAGTTTACCGTCATTGTCATGCAGCTCCTGCCCAGGGCCTTGACGGCCACAAGGGCCCAAAATGGCTCGGGGTGGGGGTCAGCGACTATTGTTTTACAATAAGGTTTAAAAGAAAAAACAACAAAAAAACATCTGTTTTGTCTCTTCCCCTTTACTGCAGTACACACAGACTGCAGAGCCAGGAGGAATGCTGTGCTAAGTCTGACCAACAATGGCAACAAAAAACATCAACAAAAGCCAAGAGGGCCAAACCCAAACTAAGTTGCCTCCCCTGGACTTACAATGCTCCTGCTTACCTCACACACTCCCTCCATTACAACTCAACTTCTGCCCCCTGCCAAGCCAGGAATGCTGTGGACAGTGACCTTTTCACCCAGGTGTCCCACCTTGGTTTCTCAGGAAGATTAGGAGGTGGAGGAACTGGGAAAGTCCATCCCACTTGGAGAGGATTCCAGGTTTGCACCCAGGTACTAGGTTTGGTAGATTTTGTATTTCCTGCAACAACTAATTGATTGATCACCAAACTATTTTGATAATCAGTTTGACGGTTGTATTAATAAAAGCGAGATTTGTGATTTCAGTGTCTTAACTGGTTTCTCCATCATAGCACAGTTCAGTTCGGTACAGTACGGTACGGTACGGTTAGGGGTGGTAAAGCCCTGGGTCAGGCTTGCGTTTCGACGTGTCAGCAAGATACGCAGCGTGACAACAAACAACAACAACAACAACAACAGACAACAGTTTTTTTCTGCTCCGTTTGCGGCCGTTTGTCTCAACAAGACGTCAGAAGCTTTGTATGAGAATAGACTGCGGGTGTTGAAGAAACAACGGTTTCTGTCGCCCAATCATCTGACTGTTGTGGGTCTAGCTCCACCTGTACTGTATTGTACCGGACCTCTGGTACCCCAAGGGAAGGGTAGCGAAGAATAGGTACTGAACCGTTCCACTCCGTGGAAACACACCACTATAGACCATATATTCAAATGGACAGTCTTCTGGTTGCACCTTTCGCCCCATGTCAGCTGGGATTGGCACCAGCGCACCCCGCAACCCTCATGTGGAGGATAACGCGGTAAAACAAAATCACAAATCCTACTAAGAACTCAAGTTTTTAGGGGAAGTCACAGTGTCTCCTGCAAACAGGAGAGGCCATTAACTCGTCAGGAAGATGTCTAAGATCTTATAAATGAAGAGATAAATCAGCATAGACTTCTTGCAATCGACGAGTCGCCCCCTGGTGGCTAGCTGCGACTTCCACCCTAAGAGGGCCATGCTCAGTTCTTACATTCTCCGGCGCCTCTATGATAATAAAGTAAAAGGAAGTTATGAGTTTGAGGTTTGGGAACATTTTTCACCATTTTCTAACAAAGTATGAACCAAATAACCATAACAAAAATAATCATTAGCTGCAGCCTAGAAACAACTATTTTCAGCTTTTATGCTTCACTGGTTTGGCTGTTGGCCAAAGAAATGTAGAGCCAACGCAACAGTTTGTTTAACAGAGCTCTCCACCATGAATCAATGAATGCAGCCTCATTAACGAGGCTTCTCTTCGGTGGCTGCAGCCTGTTAGTAAACACAAAAGTGCGATTAGTGAATTTATGGGCTTTGCTTTCAAACTCGCTTTCCATTGACATCAATGTTGTTGTTGGAAAGGTGCCCAAAACCAGGGTTCCAGGCGCCTGCGAGGATCCCGGAGAGAAAAGAACCACAGGGAGTGCTGTCAGGTGTGCTCATCAGGTAGCATACATCTCTACACCAGCTGTCTGGGTGGCAACAGTGGCCCACCAACTGATGACATCACAAAGTCCCCTCAGGGAGCGTGACAGAATAACCACAGCATGTACACAAACTCATTACTTTTACTGCTTTACGCCACCGAACTCTCTTCAGCACGTGATGCGCGTCTTAATCCAGTTTTTAAACAAGACTCTGAATGCCTCTGCTTCTGTGTGTGGGACTATAAATTATGGAAAACAGGCATTGCTGCATGTCTCTACTGCATGTCTTGCATCGAATAATCATGTCCAGAGAGGTGACGCGTGCCAAAAAACAAAAATGTCTTGGAGCAAATAACTAAAAAGTGTTGTAACAGAATCCGCTCTACATCTGCGCGGCACATTCGACGATTACCTCAGCCGCGTTGAGTCACTCTGTGTTTGCGCGGCGCTGCAGAGACAAACAACAGCAGCGGTCAGAAAAGCTGCTGATGCACGGCATATATTAACGTCCCTCTGCAGCAGCTGGGCGTTACCTACAAACCAGAACCGGTGGGTTCTCTGCAAGTGGAGCGTTCACAAGTCAGAGAGTCTGAAATTCCAACACTCGGATAAAAGCAGTAATCCACGCTCGGCGCTCGGTCCTGATAACTGTGGGTTGGCAGCCATTATTTCAAAGAGTAACCAGATGCTGCCACAGCATGATCCCTCCGTCTCCAGGTTATCAAATCTTTAATCTTCACTCTTCGTCTTGTTGTACACAACACTGGCTTGAATGTACACGTGTGATCTTTTCCATCTTTGTAAACGATGATCGTGAAACTCGAGCTTCATGAAGGTGAAGCTCTAGTTTTGGTTGCCTGTGGATTAACGTACATTTACATATTTGTGTATGTTACAGTCAGACAGCAAACAAAACACTTCCTACTTCCCACTTCCCACTTTCCATGTTAAAGGAACACTCCGTATAACATTTATTGGTGAAATTGCATATTGCAAATGGATATCCCTCGCCTCAGGATTCCATTCCAAGTTGGAAGAATTTATATAGCCTTCAGTATGGATGTTTATTTTGCTCATTGTGGTCTAAAATGGTGGCCTCTGTATAGAGCTGACCTGGCTCCTGATATAAATATGATTTCTGCTCAGTCTGCCCGTGTGTGCGTGGGTTTTCGCCGGGTTCTCCGGTTTCCTCCCACAGTCCTAAAACATGCAGATTTGGGGATTCGGTAAATTGGACACTCATTGACCGTAGGGGCGAGTGTGAGAGTGAATGGTTGTTTGTCTCTACATGTCCATGTGATGGACGGGCAACCTGGCCAGGGTGGGCCCCGCCTTTCAGCGTATGTCAGCTGCGATTGGCACCAACACCCACCCATGAAGTCCGGGGGGTGCTACTGTGGTCCCCTTAACCAAAGGTGTTTTCAAAAAATCCTTTGTCCCAAACGCCATCAGCATCCTTAATTCAACAATGCACTCTTAAAGGCTTATGTTACCCCTCGACTACTCCGTTCATCAAAGGATTGTCATCTGGCGGTGCCGGCAACCCACACAAGACAATCCAGAACTCTTTCCACGCTGGTGGAATGAAACTAACAGGCGCTACCAGAACCTGTCTATCTTCAAGAAGCTCTTCCAAGAGCATCTTCTGTCCTAGCACTTAGCACCTACCCGTACCCCCTCCTCATGCACTTGGAGTTCTTCCCTTCCATGTAGCTTATTCCTCTCATGTAAGTCACTTTGGATAAAAGCTCCTGCTAAATGCTTAAATGTAAATGTCGACAAAGTGACCAAACCAACAGACATTCACTGGAGTTGCTCTACTCTTTTACTCTTATTTGAATGCATGTTTTTATTGTGTTATTTTAGCTTTTACCTCTTGTTCTTAGTGTAATCAGAGTTGTGTTGTCTGTTATTGGTGAGCCAAAGACAATTTTCCACCTCGGTGGCCAATAAAAACGTATTCTATTCTATTCATTGGGGGTAATGAAAATCAACAATTCATATAATGAGGTGATGTATGAATCAACATAGTTTCTTATAAATTTTCTTTGGTCTTTGATTATCTATCACCTTAAAGTGAATGCATCCTTTCCACTGGGACATCAATTATGGTTGTGTAAAGCACATTAACATTAAACATTAACATGTTTTCTCTTTCTTCCACATATTTACGGTTGGCGCTCCTGGGCCCATTCACTAATCTTACCGTTTAAATCAAAGTACTTAAATCTCAAAACCAGCAAAACAGGTTTGAACAGCAAATATAGCTTTTGTATGTTTTAACAAAGAAATTAAGTTTTTTAAAAAAAAAAAGTGAATAAATTACCCAGTCACAACGAATACTTCCACAATTTGCTAGATCCCAGCCACCCTCTTCGGATATTGACCATGACTCTGGGTTGGCATTGACGTTTCCAAAGTAAATGATTTGCTCAGGAAGCGTAACATCACATCACAGCTACCTAACAGGTCTAAGTAGTATAATGCATTGCCCTCTTGTGAATTTCTTTTTTTTTCCTCACACACACTCTGGTGATTATTTTCAGCAGGAAGGTGGAGGTTTGCATGCATCGGAAACGCGATCCATCAGACTCAGAGTGAGGCAGAGGCAGAGGCAGAGGCGGGTGGGCCCATCCCGGCTGACAATATCCAGACACTTTCCTGACAGCTCAGGCTTCACAGCTGACAACCAGGTAAAGCCGGGAGAGCGAAGAAACAAGAATCTGCACCGAAAATCAAATAGGTGCTTTGTTAAAAAGCAGGGATTCTGCTTAAAAGGACCCGCGTCAACACATGACGTATGATTCAACATCTTACTGTAAATCTGCAGTGTAAAGAGAGACGTTGTTGACACAGAAGTGTTTGGATGTTTTTCTGTGCTCGCACACAAACAGATTTCTAATTGTCATATCGGATTTCCGCAGCGCCTCTAACAAACAGAAACATGCGCGCTCATTGTCCGGGCCCATCTGTGCTAATCCACACAACCGACTTCCTGCTGCAATCAAACCCCGTGTAAACTTCACGTTATGAACAAGATGGCCGCCTCTGCTGCATTACTTCACCACCGATGGGTCTAAATCGACCCAATTACCTGCTGCTTCCTTGAATAGTCAAAGCCGAGTTAGTGAAACTTGCCAGCAGCGGCTCCGCGAGAGCGTTTCGCCTCATGTCGTTTCTTTATGTGTGCTGTGAGATGACAGTTTTGAGGAGATCGTCTCTGCTGTGACTTTGGGAGCGTGCATCATCGCGCAGACTGACGGCAGAGTAGGCAGTCATGTCGACCATCACAGTAGGAGTAGTATTATTCAAAATGCCATTCTTTTAAGCCCACAGATGTTTCCATCAACACACACACGTCCATCTCGCAGCAAAACCACAGAGAGACAGAGAAGGTGACAGATGAGACTCTCCTCCCCGAGTGGGTTAGCATATGGTAGCAATCAGGGAAAGTGAGGGTCTGCTGGCCCAACAGTAATTAGCGCGTGGCCTCATGTTCATGTTTCTTTTAATAGCGCAACACGGTCCAGTGTGGACTAAAAATAAACAGGGCAATTAGGGGCGGCGAGGAAGGCCATCATTTGAGGGCTCTGACCTTTGAACCGGGGTCACAACCCATATAGAGATATTCATGTGGACCACCTGCAGCCCCCTCTGGGTCAACAGGGGAAAAGGAGCCATGTTGTGTTTATGTTAGGGGTCAGTTGTAGAGAAAGGCCATTGGGTAAAGTAGTTGTGTGAGTAAACGCTGTCTATTTATATCGTATATACATATATATACATATGTACACACATATATATATATGTGTGTGTGTGTACATACATATATATACACACATACATATACATACACATATACATACATATACACATATATACATATACACATATATGTGTATATATACATATACATATATATACATATGTACACACATATATATGTGTGTGTACATACATATATATATGCACACATACATATACATACATATACATATATACATACACATATACACATATATACATATATACATATACACATATATACACATATGTGTGTATATACATACATATATACATATACATATATATACATATACATATACACATATATATATATATACACATACATATACATAATGCTCGCGGAGCTTCAAAGCCAAGATGTAACACTTGGACCACCTGTTGGGAAGTTTAAACTTAGCCTGGTGGTTGGTCTGATGCTTACGTGCAGAAAGAAATGGGTTGAATTGATCAACCAAGTTTGAGTCTGTCGATGTCATATTTAGTATCTGCTCAGCTCGTCTGGAACCTCGCCAGACCAGGTACTAAAAAAAAGAAAAAAAAAAGCACCAGGTACTATCACTCATGGAAAAGCAAAAAAAACACGAGTCAAGATTTAGCACCGTTAAAACAGAAATAGAGATTGTACAGGACCTATCTCATCTCTTAATGAGAAGGTCAACTTAAAATACTTATAATTTGAATTAAAAAAACTTGCAGCTAAGTAGTGGAATTACTACTTATCTGGGAAGATTCTGATCAAATTAGTGTTAGCAGTAGGTTTTGATTATTGTTTGTCTGAAGATGTTAAACATTTCTGTCATTACGTTTTCTGTGGGAATGCAAAACCATGGATACACCCATAGACACACAGAGACTTTTTATTTCCTAATCCTATTCCCCCTCCCACGGCCCAAGTGTTTTCTCTAAATTATCCATGTTTTTTAAGGGGGAATTCAAAGTCCTCGTCTACAGCATGACTGTGTTCCTCTGCACACTGGCTTGATGTCCGGCACAGATGTTCACATCAGCCCAAGAACAACAAGTAAAGCTTTTCACACCTGGCAACTCTCAAACAGAACTTGGCACCAAAGAACCTGCAAGTTGTCCCAGATTGACCTTTCACCCCGTGTGATGTCAATGATCCTCTCGACCAATCAGACGCCGGGAGCTGCCCTTGGACTTGCCTGGCCCCAGACACAAAGACAAATGATTCTATCAGATGAAATGTTCTTTAATGGCAGGCAGCGAGGCCAAATGCGGGTCTGGTTATCATTCCAAATGAGGCTCATTCGAGGCCAGTCTGTGAATGAAAAAGCTAAACACTGGCAGAGACTGGAGGGAAAACGCTGTGTTTGTTACCACAGGGACAGCACACAGAGAAACAGCAGCGTAACAATTTATTTCCTTGTGTCAATATCGCTTCATCATCGGCGTGTTCTCGGACTTGACTGACTATGAGAATAACTGGCAGGCTGTTAGGACTCAAAGAGTCATTTTATGTAGCCGTACATATGAAGCAGATTATGGCCAATATGTTCTGACCTCAATCTGCCAAGAGAAACAGCACGAGCAAGCCACACATCCACTGGCCTCGTTATTTTTAAACCCACATTTGGACTCGGCGCTCTGCGCCTACCACAGCAGAGGGCTGCTGGAGCCATCATCAAACCCGACACAAAGACATTGTCCCTGAGAGTGCAGCTTCAAAAGGAACAACAAGGTCAAGCGCCGTATTTTTAGTCTCTGGTTCAAGCTGGACCTCGCGTAATGGTATGTCATCATAATTTAATATACGCGCACAGATGTATGATCACTCAGCCGTCGTCATGTTACTCAGGGAGGAGGTCAGGGGGCACTTCACCTGGCCACGGTGTGACCTGGTCACTCCTGTGGCCCCTTGTCAGTGGATTAATCCCCCACCCCCGAGAGAAGAAAGACCTCTGCAGCACTTATGAAGCGTTTGTTCCCCCCGTCAGCCTTCAATTGAGGATAATTGTCTCTTTTAGATCTCAAGGGCCTGTGATCTGCCATCCATTGAGTCCAAGAGAGGTTATGTTTCACCTCAGGTTGAGGAGGTTGGTGGGGCCTTCCTGGGGTTGGATTCAAGGAGGCCTTCATTTTTTTTTTAACAGATTCAAATATGCCGGCCTTGGTATTAGGATAAAACCCGAGAGCATATGTTCTGGATATAGTGCAAAATGACCGGGTTTACCTCTTTTTATTCCCAGTAAGTCACGTTCAATATCACACGGGAAACCAGTGCAAAAAACAAGACACCCAACAGAAGAGTCCGTCATGCCATCGTGAGAACGGCATCAGGGTTTATCTGTCAGTTTAATCTCTTACGACCTGAAGAGTCGAGTCAGCGTCTACGCAGCCAAAATAAAATAGAAGAAGGAACTATAGCACATTCACCCAGGTGTCATGTTTCCATCGTCAATCTGAGCCAAAGACCATACAATCCTGGGTTGACTGCTGCTCGAGTCATATAACCCTCCATTGTAACCATACCCACTGCAGACAGAAGCCAAATATTAGTGTTTTGGGGTTTTTTGACCAGTGGAAAAGACGTCAAACTTCAGTATTGGTCCGATATTGGTCAAAACCACTGGATACAATCCAATAATCCTATATATTACATGCTTGGGCAAGTTTGGGCTGCTTATTTCTACATTTTGGGAGAACAATATGTCTTTGACAGCGTCATACGTTCATAAACGACTTGAATGACTAATATCAGTGGATAGAGTTTGTGATATTCAAGTAAAAATGCTGTGTTCTATGTCCCTTCCACATCCAGTGCTGCTGACATCAGAGAGGGTTTCCTTCGCTTCCTGCCTTCACTCAATACACCTGCAGCTGCACTCGCATAATCAACTCCCAGCGGCCGATCCTTTAGTGCAACAGCTGTGCACCAGTGAGCGCATCACATGGGGAAATTAGCATAAACCGAGGCCCTCGACTGATTGTTGCGTCTGCACAACATAACAACATAATCATTTTCGAAATGCGGGCGCGCAGCTTGGATGTTGCCTCGACTCTCGAGAGTCATGCACACCACACACACACACACACACACACTTTTTCTCCCTCTTTATCACTCCATCTCTCTCTCACACACACACACACACATAGAGTGAGTCTGAATTGTGGGTCAGTGCTCATGTGGTGACAATGTGTGCGCTGTGCTGTGGCAGTGGAGGCAGCAGTCAGTCTGTAAAAAGAGGAAGTGGTGCAGTATACCCCGGAGGAGTCGAGTCCCAGGGAAGAATGTTTATCCTGTCCACCGCCTTTGATCTTTCACTGTTAATCACTTCCTGCACACTGTATATGAACTGAGCTCGGCTGGTGATAGAGGGAAAGGAAGAGACCTTTTGTGTTCTTATATATTCTTAAAACAAATGCCCCGCCCCCCCGGACGGTTGTTCACACCACTGGGAGTGAACTGCGCTTAAATTTGACGTAGACTTCCAGGAAGAGCGAGGACAGAGTTACAGTAAAGCTGCCATGCTCGGGACGTCTGAGGCCCTGACGCGCATCTGCTTCGCCCGTGCGGTTTCGAGAGGCGGTGACAGTGCAGTTTGTGGTCACTGCAATTCAAAAACCACTGCCAAGTTTTCACGAAAGCCTCCAACCCTTAATGCCACCGATCACTCGAGGAGAGACTCCGGAGGGCTCGCTCACGTCTGGGTTTCTCCTTCTGTCTCCTTCGCGCCGTCCTGTGCGCTCACACATGCATGGGTGAAAGACCCCATGCAATCACACCTAACCCCTGCACACTTTAACCCCCCCCCACCCCACCATGCCCCGGCATCTGAGAACGTTTATGCAGCTTTTGGAATTCAGAGGGCCCAAATCCTGCACCTGGTGACTGAAATTCAAATGTGCAACCAAGGACATTCGGGCTTAAATAAGAACGTTCCTGATATCCTGCCAAACCTCGGCTACATGTTTGACTAGAGATGTGCACACACACACACACACACACACACACACACACACGTCTGTGACAGGTTGAATAGCAACCATCGCCTGCTCTGGCAGTTGACACTTGGTTAGTTGCTGTGTGACGGGTTGGGGGGGAGGGGGAGGGGGTTAGATGTGCTGTTGAAAGACAATACACAGACGCTTTTGTCTCCGCGTGACCCGTGTTGTGAAGTGTAGTTGCTACAGTAGAAAAATAATAATAATAATAATAGTAATAATAATAAAATAAATGTTACCGCAAGATTATCAGAGGGACAGGAAATGATTTAGTTATTAGAGACTTTGTTTTTATTAATCGAGGAGAGGACGTGTCGGCCATTGTGTGCTCTTGTGTCTGTTGTGACTGCGTGTGTGTGTGTGCGTGCGTGCGTTTGTGTAACGTGCATGTCTGTGTATCGAGAGCTTTGACATGAAAGGTCTCTCCTATCAGTCATTCGTTGATGCCCTGCAGCCAGTTCTGCAGCATGCATCCTGCACACACACACAAACACACACATTGACTTCTATTCATTTAATAAACAAAGCATTAGCCCTCACCATAACTTCACCACAATCCAAATTTTAGCCCTAAACTTAACCAGTTCCTCAGAAATGAAGTTCTGTCTCATTTTAGGAGCAGGTTTTGGTCTCCATGAGGACTACAGGTCCTGACAAGGTCAGTGTTTATGGCAGGTAGTAAAAAAAAATCTACACCATGTTCCCTGAACAATTACACAATGTTCTGACTGTCCCCACAAAAACCAAAGGCTGGATTTGATATGCTAATTCCTCAGACTTTCAAATAACCACACGAACCACAAACGGAGCCTCGCACAACATCTGAATTTACAACCCTGGTTTCTCTTCTGACTCATTTTTTTGTGTCTGTGCACTTTCCTATGACTCTGTGTGTGTGTGTGTGTGTGTGTGTGTCTCTGATGGGGCTTGCGTGACTAGTAAGCAGTGTGAGCAGAGAGTGGAGTGGAAAGGTTCCTCTCTTGCCTCAGGGAAATAGCAGCGTGTTGTGTGCATCTAACCTCTTTTAATCCCACTGAAACTTTTAAAAGGCAAAAACAGTCATACCCTCAGGTAGCTGCACACACACACACACACACACACACACACAGAGGCATGATCACATGAGGCTGAACATACATGAACACTATAAGTTACCGCAGAGCCTTTGAGCCGTGTCATATGCGTGGGGTAAATCAATAACCCCCACCCTTAAGGAGACAAAACATATCTTCAATCTTTAATTCTGCATTTGCAAGTTCAATTTCAAAAACAGAAAAATTCATATTAAAATTAAAATTAAAATTAAATTAAATTAAATTAAATTAAAAAAAATGAGGATTACACATGCAGCCGACAGTCCGTCTCTCTGCTCATCACAGCACTTTCTGCCGCTGTCTGCTTCTTGGCACATTTGCTGTGAGTCAGACCAGGCAGTGCAGGGCGTGTCATAGCTCCTCTGCTCTCAAACAAAACATTATTTCTTATTTTAAGTGGCATTTATTTATTTAAACTGGGCCGTGCCAACACGGTTTGTTTTCCAGCACCGGCGCGCCGAGAATCCTTATGATCTGATCTAATTCTTCTGGAAGAAGGAGCGCGGTGACTAACCGTGGAGTCAAACCTGTTTGGCTGACTTGAGGAAATAAAGTCGGCGACAGTGACGAGGAGCGCGGAATTGCAACAGCTAGACTCAGCGAACGCACTCGCGTCACAAACACTATTGAAGAAGTAGGACAAACAACTCAGTCCATAGATGCGTCTCTTCAAACAGGTGGTTAAGCTTGTGGGATGTTTGTAAGGTTTAGGAAAACACTGTGGTTTGGGTTCAAATAAGTACGTCTTTAGTTTGGAGGACCTTCATTATTATGGTCACAATAACAAACACGCAGTAGAAGCTGCGGCGCATAACCTTGGGGGACTTTTTTGTTTGATGCCGTCTCCGTTTGGTCTCCTTAGGGGGTCCTTAGGGGCAGCCTGTGGCCAAGTGGAAAGGGAACTTGACTTGTAACCAGAGGGTCGCCGGTTCAAATCCCCACCCGGCCAAAAAGGGCTGGGGTACCCCTGAGCAAGGTACCCAACCCCCAATGCTCCCCGGGCGCCACTCAGTGTGGCAGCCCACTGCTTCCCCTAATAAAAACTAACTTTACACAAATGACGCCGCGTTATTTTGCGTACTGCATCTTTTATGTGAAAAAGGGCTCTGTCGAGCGATACTGGACCTCTGACCTGACTGAGGGAGCGTTTGTGTGTATACAGCAGCAGTAGAGGGGTGGGCGGGGGCGAGTGTTTATGCCGTCAAATCGCTGAACCTCACGGATGCTTCTTTTTTCGGTTGCCGTCGCCGACGGGATTGTTGAGTAACTTGGCATATATCCAAAATGAAAGTTATCTTGTAAAAAGCAGCAGAAACACTCGCTTATATAACACTTTCTGATCATTCTACAGCCCGAAAAATCAAAACACGGCACGGGAATGAGCTCCATACAGAGAAACACCACGCGAGAGTCCATGTGGAGCTGATAGGCTTCATCAAGGATCGCGGTTTTGAATCTAACTGACATTTATTTGTGTTTAAGTTATGGACTATAATTTTAAAGGTTGAGGAATGTTCGGTTTTTTTTGGTTCTCCAGTGTGAAAGTCGAACCATCCTCCTCTTTGAACTCCTCTCCAATTTGTGAACTTTGTTCACTTGTCTTCTGCCCTTAATTTGCTCAGTAAGAAAAAAAAAAGAAGTCAAAAATCTCAGACACTATTTTTATAGCACGGGTTTCAACACAAAGGCCATCTTTCTTCTCTTATTAGTGTGGCCAGGAAGTGTGCTGAGAGTGGGGCTTTGTTGAGATCACACGCTGGCAGAGGTACACAAACGTTCTGTGTTGCGTAAACGCAAACATTTCATTTTAATTCCACACTGAAATTCTCGCATGTTCGGCGCTAAGTGCTTGTGGTGTTGTAATTCATCAGCGATCTCTCGTTAATGTGGGCACAACTGTGGTGTCTTCTCTTCTTTCTTTTCGGCATTTTCTGTTAATGTTGTTGTTGTTGTTGTTCTCCCTTTTTTTTGTGACAGATGTTGCTGCTCACGCTCACAGCTGTTCTCCTCTTCAGTCCAAACAGAACAAACAAATGCAAAAGCTTAATTGAAGTGGATTTTCACTTTAAATAAAGGCTCAATTCACATCCTGTGCTGACATGTTGTTTAAAATGGTCATTTTGCTAAAGGTATAATGCATCTTACTTTGTTTTATACAAGCTTAATGTGTTATTGTGCCTTTCTAAATACAATTACAAATGACAGTCTCATTTAATGTAAAGAATAACTAACTTAATGCAGACTGCAGGTTTAGTACAGTTAGCCCCAAGCTGGTGGGTTGGGACAGAGAGAAGGGGGTAGTAACAGACATGGAGGCGGGTGAATGGGGACGGGACGGATGGGGTTGGGGGACACCCTGCTGGTTCCCAGCCCAAGTAACAGAGTAACAGGTGGAGGGGGCTGACCCATGTGTGTGTGTGTGTGCAAGCAGATGAGAGCAGGGCCTTGGGGACAGTGACGGGGGTTCACCTGTTCCACTCATGTCCTGACAGGTAGAATGCCCCTCCTGTGCCAGCAAACCCATCCCACCCCCACCAGCTTAACCACAGCCACCCTGTCCCTATGCAGCACCTAACAGTTTCTTTTATTTCAGGAGTCAGTCTGGTCAGTGCAGCGGTGCGTTATGCTCCCGTCTGTGGGTGGATGTGTGGCAGCTTAAAGGTTCCCATCTGCTGTCGTTGACTTGATGCCAGGGGAGCTGGGAATGGCTGCCGTTGCATCTGCACGCTACCTGCTGCATGCAGGAAGTGCAGACAATCACAGAGGCCTGGGTTCGAGAACGTTACGCCGTGTTTGTGTTGGAAGCAGTGAGGCGCTTTTTGACACTTTGCCATCGCAGCAGAACAAAGTAACACAGAGTCAAACAGATGTTGGCGGAAACGCATAGTGTTCGATTAAATGTTAACATCCCAGACAAATAAACTGTGAGAACTCAAATCTGGTACTAGAAACAATCAAGTCTCACTATATGTTTTATACATACGAGCCTCATTTGTACACATCCATCTTCTTGAAGTGAACAGTTGTCCTCCCTTAATAAGACATTGCGAGTGTCCACAGGCAATCATAACCACGCGCCACTAATAGCAACGACGTGTGTTCTCCAAGGATCTACTTCAGGCCCAATTTTATTTTCTATTTCTATCAGTGACAGTGATTAATAAATTACAACTGCTATGTCATTCTGAAAGACTCTCCTTCATGACCTTCCTATAAAAGGTTATTTGGCTTCTGTCTTTTTTTTTTTTTAAAGGGATATATTCCTATTAATAGCCTAAGATTTTACAACTTTAACTTTCATTTAAATGTTTTCCTTATGCTAGGAAATGTCTCCAGTCCAATATTCTCATGTCATTTGTCTGTAAAGCAGTTTGCTGACATATTGCACCAGCAGCTGTGACATTACATCATTACATCATTACATTTTCCTCTCCTGACATTATTAAAAAACATTCTAAAATCATCCCTTTTAATGTGAGATCATTGATTATTTACTCATTCAACCATGTATGTTCTCAATGTCTGTATGTATATGTCATTTTGCATATTTCTGTTGCTCAATATAAGCATCCTTTTCCAAAATTCTGCTGCTTTGGGCCAGTCTGTCATGTTGTCATGTGTGTCTCTGTGTGTTCCAGCCCACAGCAGGAGACAGGGAAGTGGTGACCTGCTGCAAGCAAACACAGAGCTTTTGTTTGTGGGAATCAGCCTCAGGTGCAGTTGACCCCTGACCTGTAGGCCTGCAGGTTGAACAAAGGGCCATTAAGTAGCGCTGGGCATGTCTCCACTGCAGAACGACTGAGACAGAGAGGGGTTACAGAAAGAGTGCAAAGGGTCAGCACTTCAGTTCGAGTAAGACATGCACATGGTTTTCATTTTCTTTTTGGGATTAAATAAACCCAACAATACATTTGCGCATCATCTCTAGCCTAATAGGGGCCGGGTCATGTTTTCCATGTCCGCATGTCTGCAGAGGTCTGGGGTCCACTTGAAAATACATCATCCACTCACTTTAGAGGAACTCGAGCACATCGCTAGTTTGAGTTGGTAGCATGCTCTTGTTTTGGTTAAGCGATAACAAAGAAATTTGCATGAGGGTATGACAGGAAGTCCACTGTCCCTCACAAAGAATACATGAATGGTGCCACTAAATGGAACACTAGACTGATGTGGAGCCTTGTTTCAGTATGAGAAGAACCATGGTCATGACAGAGCTAAATAAATAAGCTAAATAAGCTCCTAAATTAAGAATAACGCCACACATATGTGACTACTTTGGTGTCTGATTTGGGATGTTTATCACTTCACTGGTCCTCTTCATGGAAGCCGCCCCATCACACAGGTGCCGACAGCCACTATCAACACTTGTGAATCCAGACCAGGCCACTTTATCATCCTCCAATCACCCGAAACAAGGTTCCCTTGGAAGTATCCTCTTGTCCCCCTGTCACGGCCATAACAAAGTAGAGACAGGGGCATGTCCTTGGGGCTATAGCTGGTGACAGGTAAGTCCCTCTGATTCGGTGGTAACACACAATGCTACTCAGTCTCTCTGGGACCCAGCAGGGGGAACAATAGGGTCACTCAGGAAAAGGCTGGTGTGTGTGTGTGTGTGTGTGTGTGTGTGTGTGTGTGTGGTGTGCCTGCCCTACACCTGAAACTGCAACAAAATGAAACTCAAGATTTGTACCATTTTGCATTTTACTGTTAAACTGTTGAAAATGTTCAAATTGAAGTGTGTGGTGTGCAAACTGCACTGCACGGTGATGACTGAAGCCAGGATTTGGTCCCCCACTTATCCCCCCCGAACATCCTCCTACTTTCTGGCTCAATACTGCCACCTAGTGCGCACTCCCAGAGACATAGCAGTGAACTCAGTCCATCAGACATCGAGTCATGCAGTTCTGTGTATATAACGTGACCTCAACGCAAGGGAAATGCATTGAACAGGATGAGGTGGGATTTTCCATTGTATCCTGGAGACACTTTGTCATCTGTGAGCTGAGAAAGACACTTTTCCAGCATAAAAACTGCAGTGGACACGTCTGAGGTTCACATTTTGAACTGAAGCTGCTCTGATTTGTTTTTAAAATTCCATTTTTTCCTTTTACGATGGACGTCAAGAGCGAGGTGAAAGGTCACTTTGTCCCGCACAGCTGATACAGTACTCGTGAAAAGGTTTGTCGTCACATCAAAGTTCCCTTACTGAGTTAGTTAGTTAGTTAGTTAGTTAACTGCAATGTCCTTGAAGAGGAAAAAAAAAAACTTGTGTCGCAGCCAAGTATGTTTGGTGCAATATGCAAATGACGGCTCCTTTTAAGGACACGGCGGCTCGATGGACAGACATGCAAATTGGATAAGACATGAAAGTCATTTTGGACGCATTAACAAAGTGTTTCTGTCCCCAAAGCCTTTTTAGCTGATGATCTTTAGCTGCTATTATCCTAATAGAGAGCACTTCATTAGCCGTCCTCCTGAGAAGACGTCAAAATGTAGATGTAATTAGCGATGAAAGGAAACTGGAGCTGAGGGTGTGTGTGTGTGTGTGTGGGGCACCACCACACCTCCTGGAGATCTGATGAGCTACTGTAAGTAGAGGTGGTTGAATAATTCAAGAGTGGATGGCGATAAAGCTGCTAAGCTGCCGCCTCTGCCGGGGAACGGGCTCCGACGTGGCAGCGGCGCACAGAAACTCAGCAACATTTTTATTTAAAATCATTAAATACAGAATCCAGTCTAACAGTCCCTGCCACAACTTCATCCATGTTCTGACCAATATTTATACCGTAAAAACAAAGGTTCAAAGTGCATTAGTTAGAGTGGGTTGGTTGTAGTTACTGTTTTCTGTCGTCTGTCATTGCTGCAACAAACACAAAAGCCCGTTTAACAAACTGATAAACTGATTGAAAATCAGAGCTAAATGGAGACATAACATTGGAGTTACATGTTTCTGGTGGACAGAGACACTCAGCCACTTACTGTAGATTTCAGCTCACCTGTTTGTATGATATCAGCAAAGAACTAGTGTATTTAGATCAGAGTCATTTCCCCAAACAGAAGACTGTACTTCTGTTTTGTACAGTTCCTCACTGTATATACACTTTATTACCAATACAGTCATTGTTTCGATCATCTTTGTTTGATCCTTTTAATCATTGGTTAACTATATATTGTTATTAATGTTATCCAGAATCGACCCTGTAAACACATGATGTTCAATTCCAAGATTGATATCTATTATTGGGATTAGAGGACGGCGACAACAATGGCTTCAGGATCAAAATAAACCGAATCCAGACGAAAGAAACTGCAACGCTAAGAGAAGATGGTCAGTATCAGACAGATGCTGCCATTGTGAGGATTGTGAAGACGAGGACGACTCTAAATTCTCAGTGAAGGCATAAAAGCGCAACGCATGTAGGGAAGCAACTAGGCATGGGACTATTTTTAAAAGTTTAACTTCTGTCTGCACAGATGGAGTTACATATTTGTTTGTGACGTCACTCGTTGATGTTTTTCTTCACTCACGATAACACAAATTCACCACGATTAACATACTTTAAGTGCATTTAATCCTGATAAGCAATCAAATCATACATTGTCCCATCACTAGGACCAACACACATGTTTTTGCATGTGAGGGAACGCGCGTGGGTCTTGGCCCCGTCTACACCTTGTAGGGATTACAGGTGTTAGGTTTTTCTTTCCACTGTGCAAGAGGAACCAGGATCCTGCTCCTATGGGCAGTGACATTTGTAGCGGGGAGCATGTGAAACCTGATGATATTTAATAATTCATGGAGACTCTGAAGCGCCTTCATCTGCGTCCATTAGTTCCTCTAAGACCTTTTGGCCTCACACTACTTTGTACCTCCTTGAAAACAAGAGAGCGTGACTGCGCCGCCGCTGCCCGCACTAACACCAGAGGCTGCGCTCACGGTGACTAATATCGGCTTTTACATGGACTCCGACTTCGCCCGCGTGACATCCGCATCCCCGTGCGTCACCCATTCACTCTGGCAATTTTAATTGGACATGCACGGGAGAGCGGAATGATGGTGTGAAGTTTCAGCGCAGTCCACCGACACTTTGTCTTGTTTGTTTCTCCGAACCAGTTACACCGCAGCTATAAATCTTAGCAGGCGGCGAAGAGACAGGCAGGGTGGAAGTGACAAGAGAGCCCGCTGATAAATAATGCACTCAGTGACACCGCTGCGTCCAAACGTCTTGACATGAGATGGTTGACGGGGTTTGCCACGACATTATGTAAGTGGGAGTGGTTATTTGTGTATGTAAGGGTTTGTAGAGGTGCTTGAACATCTTTAAGGCCCTGCTCTACGACCTGGCACAGCACGTGTGTGTCCGAGGCAGCTGTAGCATCGTTCTCTTTGGTAGGAAGGCGTTCTATCCCCTGCGTCCAGACTTGGGGAAGTCAGATACTAGTACTACAGGACCCTGACGCCAGAGTCCACGCAATGCGACGCGCACTACGGCGTGTGCTTGGATTTTGAATAAAAGGCTTGAAAATGTACGTGTAGTCAATGAAAATAAGTCGCATCATTTGAAATACGTCTGTGTTTTCCTTTAAATGTCTTTATCTTCCTTATATTATAAAATATAACGTTGGTTTATAATAATGAATTATTTCATACTGTACGTATTTGTGTGTATAATTGTGTTGTTCGCCACAGCTGCATGAAAAGGCTTCACAAAGGAAAGTGCTTGAAAGCTGCTTCAATTCAACTAGAAGAATTATAGGGACCCTTGTTTGTATGTGTGTGTGTGTGTGTCCCGGACAATAGAAGACACCACTAAATTTTGCAATTAAAAAAAAAGTAAAAAAAAACAACAAAAAACAAAAACAAAAACAGTTGATTCCATCTATACCAAACTGGCAGCACAACAAAGAGAAAACTAATTGCAGTATTGCCTTGAGCAGTCAGTGAACTTCGCGAGTCAGGTTCGTCTAGGGTGAATATTTGATTACCATGTGTCAATGTGTTGGCCGTGCTCCAGCGTGCCACCCAGTTTTCTGTCAGTGGTGACGAAGGTGTCGTTGGAAGAAGAACACACACACACACACACACACACACACACACACACACACACACACACACACACACACACACACACACACACACACACAATGACCACACCCAAATCAACGTCGCTTTATTTAACATCTGATGCCGCCGAATCCGTGTTTGTCCAAGGCTGCAACCGATCATGTATGTTAAAAAAAGAACTTCTGTTCCAAATGAACAGATAGTCTTTTTTTTTGATTAAACTTGACCTCCAGCTGTTCGTGTTGTTGTTGAATGAGCGGCTAATGGGATGTTTAATGTCACACCAGTCACTCCACCACCCGCTACAATAATTGGGTTAATTAGAGTTTCCCCTGCTTCACCATGCCTGATTATGGAGGAACCCTGATATTCAGTCCACATATGCCATTCGTATGTGGCCTCTGAAGCAAAATATTAACTTTAAAAATATCAATGTGTCTAAAGGAGTGTTCTTTCTAGTGGAGAAAAGTGATGGAGCACAACTTCATTTCAACTTCTGCCCCTGCTGTGAAGCTACCCCTCCGATAGAAAGTGTTGTTGTATACCTGTGTGAGAATGTGGGAACTGTTGCCTCTGCACGCCACTGCTGCGGTTACCATTACACAATGGGGGTCGACGACCAGCTCATCTTAAACGATCATATCAGCTTGCCTCACTCGGGGACAAGCGTATGAAAGGACGTGAAAGTGCAAGGCAGCGCTAATGTAAATAATCGACAAGAGAAAGGGAGTCAAAAATGCCCGTAATACTGACACCTATTGTGCTTCAAATGGGCGCACGCGAGGCCAGATACTCTCCATACGTTCTACGCACATATTTGTACACACGCAGCTATGCTGTGCACAGAGGCACGGCATGAGGTTAAAGAAAAAACACACCAGCACATCTCTATTGTCACTTGGACACACAAAGGCATCGGTGACAGCTGAGATCAAAGAGTGTTTAGGTGTGGCTGTCTTCACGGCGGTAGGAGTCACTCTCTTGATCTGTCTCAGTATGCATTTCATCTTTTTGCATCATGACAGTTGACGGCAATACTTCATTTCATTTGTGATGCAATGACAGTCGTCACCGGACGAACCCCCGCGCGCACTCGCACGGAAAGCACTCCTGCCTGTAAAGACGGATAGATTCTCTTTGCACGTTTTCTTTGTCAGGCTTGGGAATAACTTCAGAGGAGAGGCTGGATGAGGGATACACAAGAGGGGGGAGAAAAATACAAGAGGAATATAGTATTGTTTCAACACGACCAAAAAAAAAAACAAAAACAAACACGAGATATGTAAGAAAAGCTCGGGCCTGGTTAGCAGCCCAGAGGGACCCCTCGGATCCAGTGTCTCCACCAAAGCTCTTGTTTTCCAGTACACAGAGATGGAGACAGTAGACACAGTAGACACAGTAGGTAAGTGTTTGTGTCGGGCCAGTACTAAGCCCCTTAGACTCCCGTTAGTCCCCTGACGTCTACTCGGGTTCCTCGTTTTCTCAGGGCTGGACCTGTGTTCTGCTCCCTGAACGCAACCATGACACTGGCCTTCAGAGGCCACAAACACAAACAGTAATTGTGATCGAGTCACACAAACAGGCACATACGCACACATACACACAGTCTAACACCCATCCCCGTGCATAAAGAGCATCCCACTGGAATGCGGTGGTGTGTGCGCCTGACGCCACGCTAAGCCACCTCAGTCCTGCTGAGGAGTCTACTTTTGCAAGCCCTGCCGTCTGCGTCTCGCCATCACAATCATGAGAAAATCACCGGGTGCCTGCGGGGCACATCTCCCAGGTTACAGGTATGCCTGTTGACACACGCTTAATCCCCCTCTCTTTCTCCCAGGTCGGTGGTGAACGCGCTTGGAACGCCCTGTCTAAACCGCAGACATCATACAGGCCGCTGAGCAGGGCAAGACATGTCGGGTCACGTGACGCAACCACGGGCTACGTCCATGCGCCTTGTAAACACGCATGGACGCAAAAAGTCATGTGTGTGAAGTGCACACACATTCACACACATGACACGCATGCTAGATGTATTTACCAGCCATATGTGCTGCTGTTTGCCCCCCCGGGGCAAACTCTGAGGCCTGCAGCAGGGCCACAGTTATGCCTGTTCAAGTCGAGCTGCTGACGGATGGGAGTGTTGGCACATTCCTCTGACAGGTGATGGGAGCAGCACCTATTTGATCTGCCACTGGAGTGCAGAGAGAAGAGGAAGAAGTGGAGAAAATAGAGTGGGCCTTACAGCCTGCTGAGAAATGATGTGACAAAACATGGACACTGATAAAGCTGAAATGAAAAATAAGACATATACAGATGCTAAAATATAATCATTTTTGTTATCGGTGAATTTTCAAATGTACTGTTTTCCAAAAAAAACTGAAAAAAAAGTCGTAAAATTATGCTTATTTACTTGCATTCCTGAACAGAAACATGAGATTAAATGTTATGTTTTATTAATTTCTGACTTGAGCAAGGCTCAAATTTGGTTATAAAAAGGTGTATTTGGTTCCTTATTTGTCAAATAAATAACAATATGGACTACGGTTTAATAATGTGGCCAACAATGTAATCACAGCTACATTTAAAATTGTTTGTTTTTATTAAAATGGATCATCGGTGTAGTCATAAACAAAACAGAATAAAATGTAGTGTGAGTGAGTCAATTAAAATAAACACAGACACTTTTAGGCTTGAGGCCTAAGCACAAGCTTCATAGCCAAGTAATGAATTGAAAAAAAAAAATAATTAATAAGCAAAAAGAGAAGAATTATGATGATTTTTACAGTAAATGTCACGTTAAAGAATCCGCTTAATTCTAGGTTTTAAAGGTCTAGGTGAAATGATCTTCATTTGGCAGAAATTGAAGGTAAAATAATTGTATTTCATATATACTTCAGTTAAATTTAATGTTAAAAAATCGTTAAATTGGTTACATGTGTTGTGGGTGAAATTTGAAGTTTGATTATGTAATGCATTCTACCTTTCCCGTTACTATTTTCCCCTCTTGTTTGTTTCTTTCCCTTTCTTGCCTTATAGAATTTATAATTAAAAACAATTATCATTACTCTTATTATGGGACTTAAAAATGCAAGTGTGATGTGAATAACGTTTATTTGTGTTGGCAAAAATCAAACGCATTGTCTGGCTTATTAACAATGGCCTTCAAACAAAGTGAAAATCTTCCAAAGAACAAAAACCCGACAGTGACATTCATGTGGGTACAGTCATGCTACAAAAGCTTGTTTCACAGTAAATCACTCACCAGCTCAGGCTGCAGCATTTTTTCCAACATTTCACTCTACCTGTGACAGCACAGAAATCCCCTTTTATTCTCATCTAGGCTCGAAACCACACTGTGTACATCACAACACGCGCTAAGACGACCGACCGCAAATGCAAACAGTGCCACAATGTGCTGTATACACCTTAATGCGCCATTGTCTCCTCTCAGAAACCGTGATATCTTTTCATGTGGTTAGAAAATGCAGGCTTTGGGACTAAAATGCCACATTAGATGCCGAGTATTTGTTTTGCCGCCATGGCGACTAAACCCAGGCGTCAGAGGAGACGAGTAGAAGCCTGGAAGCAGCAATGAAGAGATTCTGATTGATTGGGTCGGCATTATCAAAAAAAAAAAAAAGCAGTGGCACAGAACTGCAATTCTGCCAGAAAAAAAAGGCTTGGATAATAAAAATATCCTCAAAGTATGTCGAAATTCTGACATTTAAAGAGTCTAAATTACAAGATTAAAAAAAGACCAGAATTATGACTTTTTTTATCTCATAATTTCGACTTTTTATCTCATAATTTTGACTTTTTAATCTCACAATTTAGACTTTTTATCTCTTAATAACTTTCTATTAAGAGATAATTATGACTTTTTAGCTCAGAATTTTGACTTTTTATTTCATATTTCAACTTTTTATCTCATAATTTCGATTTACTTTAAGGATATTTTTATTATCAAGGCTAAGTTTGACCTCTTTTAGCTTTCGTCTGGCAAAAATGGGCTTCCATAACAATCAGAACGTATGCCTTCTAGAGAAAGGTGACTGTATGTCAGTACAGTGTGAGAATAACGTGAGCATGTGCGACATCTATCAGCAGAAGCTCCACTTTCAGGTATCCGTCATTCTAACCAGAGACACAACAACAAAGTGACTGATAACATTCACGCCCCCCCCTAAATAAGTATTAGATTTCAAAGCCAGGCTTGACCAGGCACGAGCGGAGTCTGAAGCAATAGAACGCTCAGTGACGAAGCGCAAACATGACAATAAAACTCTATATATTCATCAAAAGAGTTCTGTTTCGTTTAATTAAATCTACTTTCTTGTGGTGCGAGTCTCCCTGGTGTGAATCTCATTGTAAACAAGGCCATCTTGTATTTCCTGTTGCCTGCCAGCCTGCCCGGCCATGCCATCTCCACGGCTCTGACTGTTCTGACAAGCCCAAACGTAGAGACAGGAAGTTTGGTTTAAAATATGTACTTATACAGTAGTGCTTACATGGTTCTGTGAAATAGAACCAATACTATAAATGTGTGTTTGGAGAGTGGGGGTGGATGTCGGATTGTGGAGGAAAGGTGGTTCAGCCACCGCCCTGACTGACTTCCAGGCCCCCCGGCACGAACCCGCAAAAACCCCTCCCCGCTCACCCCTGCAGCGGCCGATGCCAGATTCAACACAGCGTCCCGCGAAACAAACACAAACTCCCACTGTTCTCCTCCACGTGGCCTGCAGCGGTTGTGCAAGGAGTATGGTAGAAAATCCTTGTTTATATCGCAACCATAATACAGCGGGAATCTACAAAGAGACGCTCGGGCCCACGCCAGAACCACTCAAAACATTACTGACCACCTTCCAAACATTGAGCCTCGGCCCTCGTTGCGACGTAAAGGTTTTCTGGGCTGCAGAGGTTTGGCTCGGCTCGGGGAAGAATTCCTTTCATACCTCTTAAACGCAGGTTGCAGACAGTTTTGTTTTGGCGTGTGCGTGAAGTTTCTGTTTCTCGCTAAATCGATGCGTTGCGTGCACTTTTGGGTCATGTTTCTGTTCAGATGCGTGGGTGTTTGAGTCTATACGTCAGGTCGTAAGGAGCTCGCGGAGGGCTGGTCCCCTCATGTCCCCCTCCATAAACCTTCAGCACGCCTCCCAGTCTAAGCACTGCCACTCTGTAATTGTGGAGAAACCACAGCACACAGCCCCATATATAAATACCCTTTTCTCCCAGCCTTGTCAAAATAAAGGTTGTGTGGGGAGAAAAGAAAAAAGGGCTCTTTTTTTTTTTTTTTTTTGGTGGCCCTCTCCCCCACTTTGGAGCTATTTTAGTGCAAACTCTTTACCTTTGGTAGAAGCAACATAACTTGAGTACGATACGCCGAGATAAACTCAAGGAGGTTCCGTCCTGCAACATTAAGAGAGCTAAAAATAAGCCTGAGGGCCTTTACTCTGAGTTGTGAAACACCTACTGCTGAGTGAAAAAATAAAAAGGTTAAACCTATTAAACTTCAAAATGTTGATATTATTACGAACATGACACTGCTGCTGTTGCCGGGTTAAAAATGACTAGAGCACCGTCTGCGATAATGTTGACACGCCGCCTCGCTTTGATGCACTTTCAGTGTGCGGAGACTTCCTTGTTGTCTTTGCGACCCACTCACCTGTCTGTGTCTACAGCACCTCTCGTCTGCCCATGAACATGTAGAAAAATGCTTTAAACAAACCCTGACTGACTGCATTACTAAAAGAGAGAAAAAAAATAACTTAAAAATAAGATTAAAAAACATGTTTTTTCACTTCCTGTGTTCAAAAACTAGGGCAGAAACTCACCGACAGAAAGTGGGCCAATGACAACATTGCAACAATGTGTGTCATGCTCTGAAACTGGGTAACTGGGAAACATGTTTCCAGCCACTCCTTCCTATCACGGCAAAACAGTTCGGCTCCTGCATACAAATCTGTGAGAAGAGGAAATAAATCATTTGTGTCGAGAGATTTTTGTCATAAACGAAGGAAGTTTATTTGGATTTTGGATTTATTTTGGGATTCTTGCGTAGATTAAAACAAATGTTGCCACCTCATGTCACACATTTTCCTGCAGCTCATCCGTCTTTGTCACGTCAAAGCAAATCGAATCTGTAAGTTGAGCGCCTTTTAACGTACGAGGGGGGCGTGTCTCGCGCCGCAAAAGGTCACTCGTGAGGTAGAGCCTGTGGACGTCAGAGAATCGTTCAAAATCACATATTTTGACTCGACATCTCTTCCTCCAGGACACGGCTGTTCCAGAAAACTGAGCCCTGCTTTGTTTTTAAAACAAGTCCACCAGACATCAAACTGTCTGTGCATGTCAAAAATCACTCGTGAGTTACTTAGACGAGTGTGCCAAAGAAATCTGTCTATGTGGCGAGAAGCGGTTCTTCACGGAGGACTTAGCGGAGCTGCTTCAGCTCAGATGTAAAGACCGGACCCTGCGTTGATGCTGCACTCGGATGCAAAAATATGCACACGTCATGTGTACGTTTTGAGCATGCACATTGCATGTTTTCCTCCCCAACTTCTTCCTCTCTCTCTCTCTCTCCGCTTCATACAGATACACTCTCGCACTCTCATGCACGCACACAGGCAGGCAGCCATGGGAGGAGGGAATGCGAGGAATGCTCCAAACCCCGGGCTGGTGTTCTGACTCGTCCCAGACTTCATGCCGTCACCACCGGGGTCTGTGGCCAGACCTCCCTGTGCCAGACCCACTGGCTCCAACACCCGCCCAGGCCAGCCGAGCTGCAGCTCGCGACCCATAATTAACCAGCAAGCCGCACTGCACTGCCCCCCACCCCCCACCCTCCCCACGCGAGTACTGCAGGGGCCCCTCGGAAACTTAGAGGAAGAATAGACGGCCTCGTACTGCAGCTTGTGGATGACGATGGAGGAGGAGGAATCGATCATGTACAGCGTGTATCAGAAAAGGCCGGGCAGTATCTCGACTTTTAAATGATATAAATCCATATTCACGCACAGTTATAGAATGACACAATGACGTTTATACCACCCACAGCTTTGCAGCTCAACAGAGGGGTGAGCAAGTGCAGGGGGGAAGTATTCCTCATCACCCACACATCAATTTTGGTTTTATATGACTTTTTTTTCCAATTGTTGAAGTCTTATTCCGTGTAAGAAGCAGCTTTGATTCGACTCAACTCAGTCTCTTCTCTTCTCGTCCCCTCTCTGTGTCACACACACACACACACACACACACATGCAGAAACTTTATGACAAACACACGTGTCGTACGGTCAAACTCGTTAAACATGCTTTAGCTGGTGATGCGCATGACGATTATCGGCTATTACTGAAAGTCGCACACCTGCTGACGTCAAAGCAGACTTCAGAGGAAAGTTAATTAAAAAGTTTTTTTGCAACAACGTTTCAGAGAGGTCGACTTTTAGAATGAGTTTGTTGAAACAAACAAAGAAAATACTGGGATGTAAAAAAGGTATATCGCCATTTGACATAGTCAGTAAGTTGCAAAGCCAAATGGTTTTCTGAAGTTCACACACACACACACACACTTCGCATGAGAAATCTTTGTAGTACCTTTTGATAAAGAAGAGGTAATTGTGTGTGTTTGTGTTTTGAAAAGTAATGCCAGGGTGGTTATAATTCTCCCAGACTGGCATAATTATGGCTGAGATCTGTGAAGGTTTTAGCCTTTAGGAGTAAGCGGTGATCATCCTTGCTTGCTCCTCTTGTTCGGGCAGGAAAGACTCATTTCATTCAGGGCGAGGTTTTCTTCAGATCACAGCCAGAGGGGTCTCTGCAGGAATCTCGTACCAGCCGAGTTCAGTCAAACACAGGTTCTGAGCACCGGTGAACAGGGTTCTCCTAAATGATTACTTTTATTGATCGGGAAAATGTGAGCCGACGATAATTTTTTTTAGTTTTATCCACCGACTAATTGAGCAATTATTTCTCCATTACCACTACTCGACTAATATAACAGCTGGTGATTACTTCTATGTCGCCGAATCTATTGATTAAATCATTTAATTAATTACGACAAGCTCGTCAACGCCTTTGCCGTGTAGTGCAACTGATTATAGAACGAAGAAAACACAG
Organism: Solea senegalensis; assembly: GCF_019176455.1. NCBI lineage: Eukaryota > Metazoa > Chordata > Actinopteri > Pleuronectiformes > Soleidae > Solea > Solea senegalensis. Next base: position 2,948,745 of record NC_058041.1, read on the forward strand.
CTTGTCACGGATAATGCATCGTCTAATGACAACGTAAGAGCTTAAACGTATCGCAGCTGAATTACGGGCGCATTAAACCACGGACTCTGTACGTCACATTAGGTGGAGTGAGGGAAATGATGTATGATGACGTTGTTGCACAGTCACTGTTAGATGCAGCGAAACGTAAAAAACCGCTCAACGTGTTTCAATGGTTCGTTGTATATTTAAGCAACACTGCCCCCTGCACTTCCTGTATCGCACTGCAGCTACAAATTAACATTTATGTGGTTTCATTTACTAAATAATATTATGATGCGTCATATAATCATTAAAATCTTGTTTGTTATTTGTTTTTTTAATCACAAGTAATCATGGCATCATTAGTGGTGAATTATAATCATGATTATTTTGACAGGAACTATGATGACAAATTTTTACATCATTATTCTCATTTTCATTCAAAAACCATACTTAAATGGTAAATGGTCTGTATTTATTAGGGCTGCAACTAATTATTATTTTCATAATTGATTAATTGAGTAGTGGTTTGGTCCATCAAATGTCAGAAATCTATCGATCAGTGTTTGTCAAACCTGGAAATGAACGATGTTCTCAAATGTCTCGTTTTAGTCCACAAACCAAAATTATTGAGTTTTAATGATTACTTTGTTATATGGAGCAAAGAAACCAGGCAACATTCACATTTAAGAAGCTGAAAAATCATTTAGAAAACACTCGAAACCGAATAATCCAGCATCAAAACAGTTGACGACTCTTTTAGTAATCGATGAATCGTTTCAGCCCTAGTATTAGTATCGCGCTTTTCCAGTCTTAAGTTTTGCCATTCACCCATTCATACTCAATCACACACTGCCGTTAGGAGCAACGTGGGGTTAAGTGTCTTGCCCGAGGACACATCGGCGAGCAGACTGGGGGAGGTGGGAAACAAACCCACAGCCAGAACGATGACTCGCTCTGCCACTGAGCTACCGTCGCCCGACGATTACTGTGGTGCCATTTGTGCAGATCATTGAGAAACGGACAATAATTCATCTAAAATGATATTTTCACACACATTTTGGGATTTTGCTTCTCCTGCTGTTTTAAAAGTGCGATGAATCGTTCAGCCCTGTGCTGAATCTAAAAAACTTACATGTAAATAGTTGGAGAGCAGTGACTCCATCGAGAGCCAGACACAGAGTCTTAAAGCTCCATCCACGCTGCCGCCTCTTCCCTGTCAGGAGGAGCCTCCTTCCCGCTGATGTGGGGTCATGGCTTGTAAATTTAACAGGGCTTCCTCGAGGAATACCTCATCCTTTGAAAGAGAAACAGGAAAATTACACGGTGGACAAACCAAACTTGGTTTTTCACCCCCTTTCCTTGCACTGTAATTTGCCTCTGGAGCTGCTTGGCCTAAAATAACCTTAACCTAATATTCACAACATAGGTCGACTTTGAGAGATGCTGGAGGTCTCCCCGTGGGTGGCGGCGGACGGTCATCAGCCTGTGGGCGCTAAGAGTTTGTTTACTTGCTTACCTCTCTCAGATACATCAAGCAAACATAGACGAGGCACACATCTCACCACAGCTTACCATAGGGCTATAAAAATTGTTAATCTTTTCCAAATTCTCAATAGGAGCCATGATTTTTAATGCAGTAGGCGTAATGTGGTCTATCACCGAAATACTCTGAATAAAATCAAATCCTCAGCCTCTTGGCAAATTGAACCCAAGTCCTGTTTCAGCATTATTCCCCGAGTCTGCAGAGCTCAACCAGAAAACCACAAAACCAACTGATGGGCATCAGAAGAGAAAATGCCCATGATCTCACTTGAACCAAAGTTTCCTACAGGCAGGTTTTTCATTAATCTGAGGCTTGCGCTCTTCTCTGTATCCTCATCGTATTTCCTTCATCAGCAACCATGACGCCCCAAATGTTTATACAGGCAAGGTTTGAAAAGGATCGCCTCAATCTCAGCCTCGGTATGCACTTATTAGATAGAGTATCCATAAATCTGACAGTGATTAATGATATCATGGAAAATGAGTGTGTGGTTTTATGTGCTTATTGTGCCGCGGCACATTCATACAAACGTATGACTGTGCTGATGCATGTAAAAGGTTGTGATTTAATTTATTGCAATTGGTTTTAATTAAAGGGGTTACAATGAAAGTGTGAGTGAGCACTTTGATCCCAATTGCCTCATCAACGCTAATAATAATAATAATAATAATGATGATAATAACAATAAATACACCTGCATTCGTTTGCTGCGACACACCAAAGAAAATGCCTGCAAGCAAGAACAGAAAAGCGCATTTCCCCATAAAAGTGCGTGTATTCTCACACACACACACCTCACCGCAGGCACCACACACACTGGTTCCCATATGGAATATCGTGGGTGGCGCTGGACCGGTAGAGGGCTCTGTAAATAGCTCAGGAGCAACCCCTCCATTTGAGCGACCCAAATTTCCTTTTCTGAGGTCTGCAGCCTGGGCTGGAAGTGCTGTGCAGCAAGCCTCTAGTCGCCACGGGAGACCGCAACGGGCCAGGCTGACAGCACTTCACAGGGATCACGGCATGGAAGGGGTGACCAGATGGCCCTCTATGCGCACACACACACATCACATGGGAACCCAAAGCCTTCACACACACCTACGCAAGGGCGATCACACACACAGGTTTGCGTAGTTTTTCCATTGATTTGCACAGTCTCACAAATGACTTATCCTTAACCTTAACCGTAACCGGTTAATGTCTGACCCTAACCACAATTAAAACACTTAACCAGTTCCTCAGAGTAGTTTCTGCCTCATTAGGACCAGGTTTTGGCCTCCATGAGGACATGTTTATGCAAGAAAATGTCCTAGAGGTAACACACACACACACACACACGGCCACAATATATGCCATTCTAAAAGTATTTTTCAACTCAATTATTAGTTCTGTAACAAAATGCCCAAAAAATATTACTTCCCAGAGTTCAGAGTAAGTTTCATGGTAATATTTGTTATTATTGAACTCTTGAGCTAAATCAGTGGACACACCTCACATATGTGCATATAGCGTCCCCGCATGTACATCGCGTGGGCGCACATGGATGGACTTGTGTGTCCTTGTGTAGAGACATGGAGAGACAAGAGACGCACAACCACACGCGCTAGCAAACACTGCACGCACTGTATATCCAGGCACTTGCATTGCCAAGGGGGCGGGAAGACGGAAGGATGTGCGTGGAGCTTGTTTGTTTGGTTTGTATCCGTGTGTGTGTGTGTGTGTGTGGAAGGCAATTAGTTTGTTTTACTGTCTGACTTTTGTGACATTGGTTTGTATTATATACAGTGTGTGTGTGTGTGTGTGTGTGTGTGTCTGCATTCATGTGCTGTGCAGGGATGGAAAAACATTGAAATGGAAGAGGTCCTTACCGCCACGACCACTAGCCACCACATATGACAGTGAAGCATTCACACTGCAGGTACCGTATCATGAATACCCAAGTGGCAGTTTATATCTTATTTATGACATTTGTTTGTGCTGATCCTTGACACTGTGTGATAAATTAACAACCACTGCAGCGATACAGAGTAGTAATTAAAGAAATTGTTTGACAATTTGGAAAATAAACTTGTTTGCTTATGGAAGATTGATCCCACCCTCACACAGGACAGTGGTATCAATCTTCTCATCTTAGGATCGCGAATCTGTGTTTTCCCAAACGCCGCTTAGCTCCGAATGTTTCCTAGCAATGAGCCGGGAAAAGCACAAACAAGACTTTGGAGGAGTTAAGAGTTTAGACATGGTAAGAAAGGTTCTTTTCCCCTTCCCCTGCGTTGTGGATCTAAACCATAAAAGTTCCAGCCAGTTGAAGTGGTATATATATATACGCTATATAACGCTTTTTATATAGCGCTCGCAGAACCTCTGCTGGGCGGATTACGCAGTGTAGTGATAGCGTTGGCATTCGTTCTCATAAATGGTTTTTATAGGTAGTTGGAAACCATAACTATGCCAAAGGAGTGTCACTAAACAATGACTGTGCCATTGTCAAGGGTTTGCTCCAGCATGTCCTGCACACTTTCTCTGCCAGGGAACACAAAACATTTCTTCGAAGCAGAAATGAACTACAAAAACGATCAAACACCGGGCGCTACCTTCAAAGGCCTTTTGTCACAGTTCAGGGACTGAATGTTGCCATTTCACACTGGCCATTTTCTCTACTCGGGACAATATTTCATACGCTCCTTCTGAGAGGACCTTGTGCTTCCTTTTCCTGTGGTTTGGCGCGGGCTTAGCTGTCGGGAGAGGGGAACAGCCAAACCCAAATGTAGATGAACAACTTGGCAGGCTGTCGGCGGAGTGTCCTGACCAGACAAAAGCAGGGAGAGAAATACAGCCATTTATTTATATTCACTGTGGTTTTGCGTGTATTGAGCCCTAGACTTCCAGACCCCGGGTGGATATTCCGTCTGAGGACGAAGACAGATGGATGGCTTTCCATTGACATACGTAGAGGAACATTCAGGATTAATGTCAGATCCATATGTGTTAATCGAGTGTGAGGTTTTGGATGTGTGGTCCGCTCCTCGTCCCCCCAACACTAGTGATTTTTACCTAAATGCTGTAGATCCAGCTCTCAGAACAGGTTACGCTTGAAGACAGGATCGTCCTCTGGTGAACGCATGACATTCTGAATGATTTCCTGCAATGACAGCAGCAGGGAAAGTATGAAATTTGAGTGCTGTCAGAATCACCAGCTCTGTCTCTTTTTCTATGGGGGGATGACCTCACCACTGTCAGCCAGGGAATGGAACCAATTTAGAAGAGTTCCCCCTGAATTGCTTGTGTGTTCATATTTGTCAAACTCCACAGTACATCTGCACCCACTTCCACTTCAGTTACATGTATACATTACTACTGGGGAGCGTATCTGAGGAGTGTGGATGGGGAGGGGACGGGGACGGAGACGGAACAAAACTGAAAATTCTTCCAACAGAAAGTGCTCATGCCTCACTGACTCACACCTAGGCACTGTTTCAATGTGGGAGAGCCCATAAAATCATCAACCAAAGCTATTTCTATATAGGCTTAGGGAGGGAGGGCTATATATGTTCACACACACAAACACACGCACACACACACACACACACACACATACACAGTGGCTGTGGCGAGCGAGACCTCTATGGTCAGGAGTCGGTGCCAAGAGCAAGCCGTACAGTGGAACACTGGGAGTCTTGTGCCTGATTTTGGAGCCTCTGGCTCTCGCCCGACCTTGCTTCAAAATACACTGCGGCTTCGAGGAACAGCACTCTCAGCAGTAGGGAGGCCAGGCATGGAAAATTTAGACGCAACAAGAAAGACAGAGGGGGGAGGAAGAAAAAAAAAGAAGAAAAAAAAGAGGCTGGTAAAATTTATGTGCTCATTCACATTTGCGGCCGTGAGCATTTTCTTAATGCTTTTAACACACCAACTGTACTGTAACGGGAAGAGTTCGCATTAAAAATTCAAGAAAACCTGAAAAAAAAGGGCACTCCAACAGTGGCTTGTGCCTGAAAACCAAATAACAGTGTTGCAATGTGATGACAAGTTACACAAGCAGAATGTCATGTTTTGTCAATTTTGATGTCATGTTGCACAGAATACTTTACATTTTTCTTTCTTTTTTAAAGAAAAGAAAGAAAACTGTTTAATAATCAAAGTACAAATTGGCAAAATCACAACTTTCCATCCAGCTTGATAAAGATTAATAGCGATAATGTGTTTGCATTACTCACTTGTTACAATGTAAGCCTGCTGATCCAGCAATTGTAAGCATGACACAGTCGAGCTGCGCTGACATCTCACCTGACACCAAGGCATAATAACACCTTGTCTTGCTAATAGAGTGTGTTTTTGCTGCACTACCCTGTAATCTCTTCCCTTTCTGACGCGAATAAGTGACTCAAAATATCAAACTGGCCTGCAGTGAAACCATCCATACAAACACAAATAGTGTGTCATACGAGGACAAAAAAAAAAAGCGTGCGCGGCTAAACAGGAGTGAGCTCATGTAAGCCAGAAAAGGCAGCTTACTCTTTTTGTTTTTATCTCCAGGCTATTTGTATGCAGCTGATCTTTATTGGTCTAAAAAAAGGAGTAAGATAGGAGGAAACACTTCTCCATAGAGTGTTGGACATCAGGCTCTTGTTGACTTTACAGCCGATTTCACATGTTGACTCAGTCAGTGTGTTTACATGCACGTTTTTAAAAGTCGTGATTTTAGTCGGACTAAGACAATAATTCAGTTTTCTTAATGTCATGTAAACACATTAGTCCGACTGAAATCGAGATAGCCTTAGTCGGACTAACATACTTGTATAATGCGATTCATAGTCCGATTACTGCAGGCATATGCTTAGTCAGACTGGAGTCGGACTTGGCGTTCTGCGCGTGCGCCAAAATTGCTCAGTCTACTTTGTGTCACCGTTTGTTTTTCTGTGACATAAAGGTCAACAGGAAACTGATTCTCTACCTTATAGACATACAGCGCCACCTCACCTACGGAGGCGGAGTCAGACGTATACAGCAAATATATCGACTTTCTCCTCGGACTCCTCGATTAAACTTGTGCATGTGAGAGTTTCGCTGTTCACCAAGAAGAAATGTGTCTCTTTTTTTTTATACATAGAGAATACATAGAACTGACGAAGCAAACAAATCGCACACATCGAGGTACATCTGCTTCTCCATACTTTTGGGTGTCAACACAACTACAACAGCGAGACAAGACAGAGAAACGTAGTACACGATGCACGACAGCCACATACAGCAACAGTAGGTCTTCTGGTTTGTCTTTTTCAATGACAAGCACAGACGACTGTCGCCTTCTACTACAGAAGATCATTTGATGGAGGCACAGAACGCGTCATATTTTGTCGCTGGCCGACCGTCAGACCATCTGGTTCTAAACTGCTTTGGATGGTCGACTTGTGTCTTTGATAATCACACTTTTGCAAATGGTTACACAGTGCCTTTTATGATAAAAATGAAAGAAAGCAATTGAAACTGTTTAAAAGTCAGGCAATCAGTTCAAACAAGCCATAAATTAGGAAACTCCAGAGTAAGTAGTGAAGAATAATATAACATTTATGAGAGCTTTTTAGAACCATACACAATACACAGAATGAAAGGATGTATCCGTGGCCATGCCTAGAGCAGGACTTGGCTCATACCCTAATTTGGGATAAAAAGAAAAGGGTGTGTGTGTGTGTGTGGGGGTTGTGGCACCGAGTGGCATATGTTCTAGCCTCAACTTTGAAAACTACCCATCTAAAAAGCCCCCGGTCTATTTTTAGAGGGAGTTTTATATTGTGTGACTTGTTGAGATTGCTTTGAAAGAACACAGGTGAGCAGCAGCACGCCACATAAAAACAGGCAGGTACAGTTGAAGTACCATCTGAAGGCCCAAAATCAAAGTCAGTGGAAACTGTCTCATTACCCAGTGGCGGCTTCCTTTTTCCCCTTTCATCGTTTCCATTTATTTCACCGGGAAAGAATATCAGTGTCGAAGGCTAAGCTAAAACACACACCATATATTCAAACGTGATCATTTCTGTGTGGCCCCATCCTGTCTGCCACAGCACTAATCCTATTGCTCTGATACACAAATTAGTACACAACCACAGCATTCCTAACCCATTCCGTTGAAATATAAACACCTGACACTCGGCTCAAATTCACAGGTACTATACGAAGCACTGTGTGCATTTCTACTGCTTTGCATAGTGTGTGTGACATAATTCGGCAACAATAGCCTGCATATGATATTCCATGTAAACAACACCCGCAATATTTCATTATGAAAATTTCATTTTGGAAAAATACCGGTGCTTTCCTCTCTCACACGAGAGGATGAATAACGACTCTGGATCTAAAATCAAACATGTTTTGTCTACTAGTCACTCACGGTTTACACCTGAACACACCTCAACACACCTCAGCACACCTCGGCAAACTTCAACACCTTATGAGTTATGATGCACGGGCACGCCTGCGGGTGAAAGGAGACAAACTGAAAGGAGGGGGAGGGGGAGAGGGAGAGGGAGAGGGAGAGGGCTCATAACAGAAACTGGGCTCGGAACAGGGGAAAAGAAGAAGCATGAGTAGAGGGGTGGAAGGTGGGAGGTGGGATAGAGAAGAGGAAAAGTGGGTGGTGAAGCGGGGGAGCTGTGAAGAGTGAGTGAGTGAAGCACTGAAGGAGGCTAGGAGAGGATGAGGGGAAGAGGGAGGGGAAGGGGGGGTTGCTTCCTGTCGCCATTCCAGCCTGCCCACATAGACAGTCCAAGAAAGAGAAAGAGAATATCTGGTCTGACTGCAGGCCACATGACATTCTCTCTGGGTCCCTCGCTTTTCCTCTGCGCCGAGTGATGTGCTCCCTCCTTCTCTTCCCGTTCCCTCCCCCTCCTCCCTCCCTTCCCCTGCCCTTCAAAGCTTTGACATGTCATCTCCCACCACAAAAACAGAGGTGGGAAGACTCGCTGGCGCTACCGCTGCCTCAGGGTGTCTGGCACTAAAGCTGCCTGCAAATACAGCAGGGAGAGGAGGAGGAGGAGGAGTGAGTGAGTGAGTGAGTGAGTGAAGAGAGAGAGAGAGAGAGAAGGAGGAAGGAGATAGAACTCAAAAGAGAGACAGAGAAAGGAGGAGTGAGCAGCACGGTGTGCATTAAACAAGACTCGAAAATCCCAAGGCATCAAAGTGTGTGTTTGTATACGTCAGTGTGTGTGTGTGTGGGGGGGACAGGCTGTTATTAAGGTAGAGCGACTCAGGAAGATGAGTCCTGTCTGTCTTTTAAGGTGATACTGCAGCAACCACACTGTCTGCGTCTTATGCCTCTGTCTCACACACACACAGCAGCAGCAGCTGACTGAAGCTTATGAAGATGGATTGAGGGGGGAGAAGTCTATGGGGAATCTCTGTGATACAGAGTTCTTGCAGAGTTCTTGCTGTGTGGCCTGTACCGCCATCAGAACCACCAAAAACACAATAACACCCATAAAGGTTCAACAAATGGCATGAATTGTGCTAAGATTAATGTAAAGTATATGTAAACCACAGGGCCATAATTTAATGCATCTTCCACTGAGTCAAATGTAATTTTCTCCAGGACACTGCAGCACTTTCCTGTGACTCTAACTACATACCATGGAGAGCCATTCCTCGCGAATAAATGATTCCAGGCCAACTGTTTGCAGCTCGAATACCACCAAATTTGCAGATTGATTTAAGGGGCAATTATGCACTTGGCTTTTGAACCTCTGAGGCTTTGGGAATGAATTGGTGATTGGCTCCTCTACAAAGTAAGCACATCTGACTGGATGAGGACTTACCATAGACTGAGAGTGTTGGAGAAGCCACAAGAGCCCAGCAAACAAGAACATCACTAACAGGGCCAATTACGGGCCTCCGGGGACCCGTGGGTTCTGACCTAAGAACCAACAGATGAACACTGTAGAGAGTTAAGCTATGAAAACACAACAAACAATCACACTCGGAAAAACGGGATCCACCGTATTTATGACCCACTTAATGGAAAGGGGATTTGATATTTAAAAGAAAACATTCAACATCTAGGGAGACGTTCAATTAGCCTGTTATCACCCAGTCTGTGCATTCATTATGAAGCTACAGCGAGGGGAAGCTAACACAGCAGCACCTCTTGAGATATAAAGGTGCCGTGGACTGGGGCTAGCATACCTACACTCAAACTGTAGTCGTTATGAGCAGCAACACAAGGACTTAACATGACACTTTGACTATATGTTGATAATCTCAGATTATGAACCCAAACACATAACTCTGCGGTTAGCCATGTTCTCCTTTGGCTAACGTCCTGTCCATTGCCGTCATTAGCATTAGCATCGAGTACCAGCAGTCCGATACAGACAGCTAATGCATTACCACCATAAACACCATTTCAAAGACATAATGCTCCGACTGTGTAACAAATATTCTAAAACAGGTAGAATTTAAGCAGCTTGTTGGACATTTTATCGCCTACAGCGTAAACTCTCGAGCAGAGAGTTTCTTCTTCTTTGCAGAGCTCTTAAAGTGAAGTACTCCAAAGGTTCTCCTTGATTGACTGGACCAGCCCCGAGACTGAGAGACTACTGTCACTAACTATACACAAGTTATTTCTCTGACCAGGCCATATTTTACTGTTAAGTAATTAAAAAAGAAAGAAAGAAAGAAATATTAGAGGCACCATTTTGACAATTTTCTGACTTTCGGCCGAAGCTGAATCACCTGGCAGCTTGCTGTTGTTTACACATAGGAGTGGTTTCAGGCTTCTCATGAATCTATTCTTCGTGCCAAAAGATGTTTAGTCACTCATATGCAAATCAGGTCGATGTTGCGTGCCAGTTTGTATGCAAAATTTATAATTGGCATGAACTTATTATATCAAGGTCACCTGATGGAATGCTTTGAAGTGAGGTTCCTACCAGCAACGTAATACCACAGGTTGGTACATAACCACCCAGTTATGACAAATTAATAATACCTCAAGCAACTAACATAACCTGTAGTGTCACTTCATGACTCTAATATGCAAATGTGACACTAAATGAACGTCATAACCCAGTTTCAAGCCAGCAAGCAATGAAAGAATTCAATTTGATCAGGTTGCCAGAATAGTAAACAACCCTAAGCAGCTGTTGGTATGATGGTATGTTGGTAATATATCTCCTACAATCATGAGGTCATAATGTAACACGAATCCATCACAACAATTTTGAACAACTTCAAAAGACGGGCAATAATCTGCTTTCTAGAATAGCAGCAACACTGAGGACATATCGAAATTGTACATGGTTAATCTAACACTGAGGTTACAGTGACTTTGGATAACTTCAAAGACGACTGCCTCTCACGGCAAATCTGTTAGCTGCTGTTTGTGTTTGAGGACACTTCAGTCAACCTCCGCCACCTGACATCGCCTCCACTCAAGTGTGGCCTCTGCGATAAGACATCTGACACAACGTGCAGATGTCTCCGTCTCCGCACAGGCTGGGGAATGCCTCCTTACCTGCCTGTCTGTCTGTCTGTCTGTCTGTCTTTCAAGAGAAAGTTGACTGGTCGCTCTGGTGTCTTGGTTCATAAATGTTGCTGCCATGATGACACCAGCCTGTCTCACACACTACTGGATATATAGAGACAGAACCACCACAGTGCAAGCATGAAGCCCCCAGTCTGAGCATGCAAAGGCAGACAGTGGTATTCCACTCTCAGAGAGCCTTGAAGAGCCAAATTTATGCCTCTCTAGAGAAACCACACTAAAGTGCCACAGGGCACCATACGGGAAAAACAACTCAAAGAGCGAGCGAGTAAGGAGACATTCAGACTAAGTCACAAACTTAGATAATTTATAGTTTCTTGTATTCCAAGTTGTGCTGCCTACCATTGTATGGATGGAGTCTGAATCATACAATGTCTGATCTATTCTGGTGTGTGATCATTGAACATGAAAACAATTAGTATCATCCCACTGAACGTAAAGCAACCAGATTATTATCTGCCTTAAGACGGTGCAATTGATATGTTTTTGGTAAACACTACGTCCATACTTTAATCCCTTGTCTCTCCAGAATTTATGATATAAATCTGCAATAATCTCACATTAGCATCATCCCCTAATAATGATATTGTGATGTCAGTTCTTTGACTTTTTCTCACTCGCGTCTACATTGTGGTCGGAGTCGAATGTCATTACACAAAGTACCAATTTCTCTTGATTTGTGCAAAACAAGTCTTTTGCAGCAACAATGGTTTCATCTTTTAATGGGGGTAATTTAGTACAGTGAGAACTCAGTGTGCC